>NW_026899914.1:0-125833 GCF_033153095.1 Gastrolobium bilobum
CACAATGAAGGAAAATTAGCCAAACAATCATGGCTAAAACTAATCCAATATTCAAAAGCATAAAATTACAGAG
Source organism: Gastrolobium bilobum (assembly GCF_033153095.1). Lineage (NCBI taxonomy): Eukaryota > Viridiplantae > Streptophyta > Magnoliopsida > Fabales > Fabaceae > Gastrolobium > Gastrolobium bilobum. The sequence goes on from NW_026899914.1 coordinate 74, forward strand.
AAGAGAAGAAGAAGAACTATAGAAGAATCCTCCTGAGCTCTGCCGTCGGTCTCCTTCTGAAGAAATAGGTCGGAATCTCCGATCCCCTCGGTCTAGCACAAGGATCCTATTTATAAACTTATTTTTTTCCTTCTTCCAAAAATACCCCCGCGGAAAGACGGTGTTATTTTCTCGCAACCCGGCGCCGGTTCGGCGCACGTTTGCGCCAACTTGCTGCCTCGAATACGAAAGTCGGAACTGATTGCACGTGACACGGCGCCAGTTGGCGCCACCCTTGGTCTTTTGGGCGCCACTTGGCGCCATTCTCCCTTGACTTTGGGCGCCAAGTGGCGCCACTTTTCCTCTTGTTGGGCACCCTTGTGCGCCATTACCCTGGTCATGAATGTGTGTGGCGCTAGTTTGCGCCACTCTGGCGCCAACTAGCGCCAATTCTCTGGTATTTGGCCTGCACAGCACCCGGGTGAAATTTCCTATGTGTGGAGTCGCGTCAACAGGCTTTTTGTGATTTGTAATTTCCACTCCTCTTTTCCTGTAAAAACACAACCAAAAGGTAAATATTATTGATATAGAAAGAATCAATATAAATAGCAAATATGCATTTAAATTGCTCTCTTATGACCTGATTCTTATCAATTTTAACATGAAAAAATCACACTTGCCAGAGGCACATCAAATCATTCCCAGATTTAAACGTTGCTGTCCCCAGCAATGTACAAGACTCAATCCAGGAAACAATCAATTATTCCAACACAATATCACACAGACAATCAAGAGATCACTATGCTAAGCATGACTGAATCCATGCAAAGAACTCCTAACAATGCCTTCTATTCTCATGAAAATGTCATAGTCTAACTTGAACACCCCTCATCAAGATAATCATATAACGCTCAGCACTCAAGTGTTTAAGGGAGTAACAATCACTCAATCCATCACAGCAATAACATTACCATAAGCTTGATCATATTCTCAAAAATTCTTAAAAATGAAGAATCAAACACATGCATCAATTGATCAAAAGGACTTCACAGGTTGTAACTTGGCCGGGTTTAAGGGTAGGAATTTATGGACAGTAGCTCAAACAACAATGAGATTGAAAACTGATATTATTTCATTTTTAACACTTTCAACTCAATGATTTTTCTCCACTAACATTCCCACAGAATTTCGGGAATTAATTCCTTTCATCCACCTTTTCTTTACATTCACCCTTTTTTTTTCTTTTTCTTTTTCTTTTTCAAAACTTTTTGTTTTAAGGACACAGATGAAATTTTACCTCCCTAATTATTTGACCTCTGTGGAGCTTACCTCAATTTCTTTGTTTAATTTTTCAACACATCAGTAATTCAATCTCAATCAAGGTAAGTCACAATGGATGTAGGCTAAGCCATCAATCAGGCCACAGGTCATTTAACAACAAATAAGTTCAGGCTCAAGGGGGCTAACAATGGAAAAATTCATACAGGTGGGTTATTTTTTGCCAGTAGCTAACAAGAACAAAATGCCTTTATCATATCAATCAATACATGCATAACAGAGAAACAGAGCAAGTTCTAGAATGCTATCACAGTGAGGTCTCTCAGAATAAAATAAGTGTTTAAGCACAAAACCTCACCAGCTATGATGTTAAGCTAGACTTCTAAAAGAACATCAGGCATCATTAATCATTCAAGCACAAAATTCAGACAAACGAGCAATCATGAAATCTACTCATGACAATACAATATTATGCCAGAAGTTCATACAAAACATGGTTCCTAGGATGAATTAGGCAAATTAACTAGGGAAAGCATATCTAAACCTGGGACTTGCTCAGAAAACATGTTCAATTTTTTTTTTTCTAAATATAGCACACAAAATACTATAAAAATAACTAAGAAAATTAAAAGAGTTAGAATATCTCCCCTGATAGAAGCATTGCAGCAGTTACCATTCCCAAATTTAGAGAATTGTTGTCCTCAGCAATAATTGAACCACAAGAAAGAAGAAAAACATGCACAATAGAACAAACAGTGACATATAGAAGAAACTATAATGCGCACATTAAAACATCAGAGAAAGATATACTAACACAAAACAGCTAAAAATACGAAACGGAAAAATAAACTAATATACAAAATCTCCGTCAGCAAGGAGATATAATCAACCCTCCATGTCATCCCCCTCAGCAGCGTGGGATGACCCAGCAAATGGAGGATCCGGTGGTACTGGATGCTTTGGTGTATGAGACCACCATTCCCAGATTTGTTTCAAACCATGAAGCCATGTTAAGAACTCTTTGAAGCTTTGATTTTTCCGAGAGATAGAGTCTCGGTGTCTCTTGTCAAACTTCAGCTCCCGGTGTCTCTTCCAACTCGTATCAAAGAGTTTCACCACTTCCTTTCTTAGTACCTTCTTCAGTATCGGATTACGCCTCCTTTGAGACGTCTTCACCTCTTTGACATCAGCTTTTAGAGTTTGAGGAAGATCCCTCAGTTCCACTTTTGAGGTTCCATCTTCCTTGTAATCATCTGCTTTTTCAGGAACCTCAACCGCTACATCTTTTTCTTTCGTTACGACTTCAAAACTAAAGCAATCGTCTTTGTGAGAAGACTGTTTTAGAGAATCGAAGACGTGAATAGTAACGGTTTCATCATTCATTCTTAGCTCGAGCTTCCCGCTTTCAACATCAATCAGTGCACGAGATGTAGCTAAGAAAGGTCTACCCAGTAAAAGAGGCATTTCAGCTCCCCCTTCCATGTCCAACACCACAAAATCAACAGGGAAGATGAACTTGTCTACCTTCACAAGAACATCTTCAATAATACCACTAGGCTTCCTCAAAGACTTGTCAGCAAGTTGAAGAGATGCTAAAGTAGGCTTCAACTCGGTGATCCCCAAAGAATTACAAATAGAAAGGGGCATCAAATTAATGCTAGCCCCTAGATCACATAATGCTCTTCCAATCTTTTTGTTACCAATTTCAACAGAAATGTTGAAGCTCCCTGGATCATGACGCTTAGGCGGGAACTTCTTTGTAATAATAGCACTACACTCCTCAGTGAGTGTTACCGTTTGGCATTCTTGCAACTTGTGCTTTCTTGACAACAAATCCTTCATGAACTTGGCATAATTTGGCATGCTAGTCAAGGCTTCAGCAAAAGGGATATTGATATGCAATTTCTTGAATATATCAAGAAACCTTCCATATTGTTGCTTCTGATCCTCTTTCTTGAATCTGTCAGGATAAGGTGCCATGGCTCTCACATATTCAGGACTCAACTCAAACTTCTTCTTTTCAACTTGCTTCTCCACTTCAGCAGGTTTTTTAATTTCTTTTTCTGGCTCCTTAACCTCCTTTAGTTTCTTTTCAGCTTCCATATTTATTCTCGGTTTTTCTGGAGCTGCTACCACTTTTCCAGTTCTAGTTGTGATAAACATACAATCCTCCTTGGGATTTGTAACTGTGTTACTAGGAAAAGTACCTGGAATTCTTTCTGAAACTTGCTTTGCCAATTGGCCTATCTGATTCTCCAGGTTCTTTATGGAAGCATTTGTATTTTTGTAGTTGGCTCTAGTCTCCTCCATAAAGGTATTAGTGGTCTGAGCCATCTCATTAGAAGTCTTGGCCATTTGTGCAAAGGCTTTTTCCCACTCAGCAGGCTCTCATTGTTGACTCTGTGAAGGCTGAGTATAAGTATTAGACTTGAAATCCATGCCAACTCTCTGAGCTCTCCGCTGAAAATTGTTACCACCACCAGAAAAATTCTGATTTCTCTGAAGATTTGGCTGCTGAGGGCGCTGGTCATACCATATACCATTCACCTGCATTTGTTGAGGTGAATCAGAAGAAGCAAGAGATGGACATTCATTAGGAGCATGACTGTCCGTACAGTAGTCACAGACAAAAGCAACAGACTGAGCTTGAACTCCTGCGATCTGCATCTTGTCAAGCCTGGAAGTCAAACTAGCCATTTGTTGAGCTAGCAATTTATTTTCAGCCAGAACTGACTCACTACCTTCTAGATGAAGGCTACCTTTCTTAGACTTTGAAGATACCCCTTGATTTTCATTCCTGGCCATCCTCTCTATCAGCTCCAGAGTTTCATTCGCCCTCATGGTTTTAATAGTACCACCAGCTGCACCATTCAAAACCATTCTATCTTCAGGTGTGATGCCATTGGAAAATATTCTGACTTGATTACCAGCAGTCAAATTATAATGAGGGCAACTCCTCATCAAGTCCTTGAACCTGTTCCAGGCTGCACACAATGTTTCACCCTCAGTTTGAGTGAAGTTGGTGATATCATTCACCATTTGATTGTATCTCTCCATGGAAAAGAACTCTGCAAAGAACTTTGTAGACAAATCCTCCCATGTAGCAATGCTCCGTGCAGGCTGCCTCTCCAGCCAGCTAAGTGCTTCTCCCTTTACAGCAAAAGGGAATAATCTCAACCGGATAGCATCATCAGACACCCGAGGGTGCTTGGTTGAGTCACATATCATTAAGAACCGATCTATGAACCTGTGAGGATCCTCATGCTCATCTCCTCCAAATTGAACTCTCTCCACCAACTGAATTATGGAAGACTTCAACTCCCAATTATTGTCAGCAATATTCGGTTGGACAATACTTGAATTAGGCCTGTTGAAGGCTGGAGTGAGGATGGTATCCATAAGTGGATTTTCAGCTTCATTATTCGCTGCCATGGTTGGGATTTCAGGGGCTTCTTCAGTTTGAGCACTTGGCACTTTTGATTTCTTCTGAGCAAGTCTCATGTTTCGCCTTTCAAACCTTGTAATTTCAGGATCAAATAACAATTATGTAGGATCAACCTTGCCTCGCATAAAACTTCAAGAGAAGATTAGTAGCAATGTTCAAAACAATTTAAAACAAGAACAGAAGAAAATAAAATAAAATAATCACAAAAAGAAAGAAAAATCTTGAAATTCAAGATTATAAGATATAAGAAATCACAATCCCCGGCAACGGCGCCAAAAACTTGATACTCAGCTCACATGTGTTGATACCCCTCAACAAAACGGGGTTGCTGAAAGGAAAAATCGTCACCTCCTTGAAGTTGCTAGAGCATTACTTTTCCAGACATTTGTTCCTAGTTCTTATTGGAGAGAAGCCGTATTAGCTGCAACTTTTTTGATCAACCGTTTACCTTCACGGGTCCTTAACAGTATCAGTCCTATTCATTCCATGACTTCTTTCTTTCCTTCTGTTCCCATATTGCAGAGCCTTCCACCAAAAGTGTTTGGATGTGTTGCCTTTGTCCATGTTCATAAACAACATCGGAGTAAGTTGGATCCTAGGGCTCTTAAGTGTGTCTTCCTTGGTTATACCCCTTATAAAAAAGGGTACAAGTGTTATCATCCACCAAGTCGAAATTTTTTTGTTTCTATGGATGTCGCCTTTCGAGAATCTAAATCTTATTTCCTGGGTCTTCATCGCCAGGGGGAGAACAGTTCTTCAGAAGACTCGTCCCCTTCCTTCTTTGAGTCTGGATCAGTCTTCTCTCTTCCTAGTGTGTCTGCTCCTGGTGTGTCAGAACCTTCAAATACACCTGAGATACGGAAAAATTTGACACCTGAATTGGTATATCAGAGGAGGAAACAACCCATACTGTCTCACCAGCAACCTCAATCGTCTGAACCACTGGTAAGTCCTGAATCTCCTATTTCTTCTGAGTCTCCTGAATCTCCTGTTTCTGATTCTAATATTATTTCCTCTCATGATTTGTCTATTTCTTCTGATATCTTTAATGACTTACCCATTGCTTCTGCTTCTGATGACTTACCTATTACTCTTAGAAAAGGAAAAAGATCTTGTCACAAGAAAACTTGTTCCTCATGTCCCTCTTGTACTCAATACCCTATCTCCCACTTTGTTTCCTCTACTAATCTTTCTGTGCAGCACAAAAGCTTTGTTTCAGCACTAGATTCTATTGCAATCCCAAAATCAATACATGAAGCCTTGAAAGATAGGAATTGGGCTCAAGCAATGCAAGAGGAGATGAATGCTTTGGAGAAAAATAAAACATGGGAGGTTATTGATAGACCCAACGGAAAGAAAGCAGTAGGGTGCAGATGGGTTTATGCCCTGAAATATAATTCTGATGGCACTCTTGAGAGATACAAGGCTCGATTAGTGGCCAAAGGTTACACTCAAACCTATGGCATTGATTATGAAGAAACCTTTACTCCAGTTGCAAAGATGAATACAGTGAGAATCTTGTTATCCCTTGCTGCCCATTACAATTGGGATATAAATCAATTTGATGTGAAAAATGCTTTCCTCAATGGTGAGTTAGAAGAAGAAGTCTACATGGAAATCCCGCCTGGTTTTGATTCTGTGAAGGGGGAAAATAAAGTTTGTAGATTAAAAAAGACCTTGTATTGATTGAAGCAGTCACTTCGTGCTTGGTTTGGAAGGTTTACTAAGGTTATGATGACCTTAGGATACAGACAGGATTAAGGAGATCACACTCTTTTCTTCAAGCACTCCCAAAATTGGAAGCTTACTGCGCTCCTTGTATATGTTGATGATATTATTATCACAGGTGATGATTTTGTGGAGAGACAGATTCTGCAAACACGACTTGCCTCTGAGTTTGAAATCAAAGACCTTGGGAAACTGAGATATTTCCTAGGGATAGAAGTAGCTCATTCAAGCAAAGGAATTTTTATCAGCCATAGGAAATATGTTCTTGATCTTCTCAAAGAAGCAGGAAAGCTCGGGTGTAAACCCTCTAATACTCCTATTGAGCAGAATCACAAGATGAGCTATGAAGAAGAGAGTCCTCCTGTTGATAAAGGACAATATCAACGGCTAGTTAGGAAATTGATATATCTGGCCCATACTAGACCAGACCTAGCTTATGCTGTTAGTGTTGTCAGTCAGTTTATGCACGATCCAAAGGAAACACACATGCAGGCAGTAGAGAGAATTCTTCAGTATGTTAAAGGTACTCCTGGTAAAGGATTGTTATTCCGACGTGATGGCAATCTATCTTTAGAAGTCTACACAGGTGCTGATTATGCTGGATCCGTGACTGACCGTCGTTCTACCACTGGTTATTGCATGTTTCTTTGCGGTAACTTGGTGACATGGAGAAGTAAGAAAAAAGATGTGGTTGCCAGATCAAGTGCAGAAGCTGAATTTCGAGCTATGGCTCAAGGCATTTCTGAGTTACTGTGGCTGAAAATTGTACTTGATGATCTCAAAATAAAATGTGAGGGACCTATGAAACTGCTATGTGATAATAAGTCCGCTATTTGTATAGCTCATAATCCAGTTCAACATGATCGGACTAAACATATTGAGGTCGACCGCCATTTCATCAAAGAGAAACTTGATAGCGGGTTGATTACCACTCCATACATTCCCACTGGGCGTCAATTAGCTGATCTATTAACAAAGGGGCTTCCTTCAGACAGATTTCAAGAACTTACTAGCAAGCTGGGAATGATAAATATCTATTCCTCAGCTTGAGGGAGAGTGTTGTAAATAATAATTATTTAGTTATTATTTAGTCATTTATTTGTTGTATTGGGCCAAGCCCATTAGGTCAAAATTAGGTCAAGTATTCTCTATAAATAGAGAACCCTTTGTACAGATTATTTACAATTAAATAATATATCAGAATACCTTTTTTTCAAGTAAAAGGTTTAACTTAAAAAGTTGAATAAGGTAAGCAATGGGTTAGGCGCGTAATTACACGCGCGCGATTTTTTTCTTCCCTGATAGGGTTTCTGGTGCGATCTGAAGAATTTTCTAGTTAGATCTGATTTTCCTGTTACAGTTCTGATGGAGGTTGATTTGGTGTTAGATCAAGCTGCTCTAGGTAGCGACGAAGGGAAGGGATATAGGAAGAGATTGCCGATTGAAGAAGATATGAGTGTTCGAAGTGGTAAAAAACCGAAGGGTGAGGAGTTAGAGGATTCAAGCATGGATGATCAGATGCTCGAATCTGGTGAGGGGAAGGTAGATCCTGTTGCTATCCCCTCCATCCAAGCTAAGAGGGAGGTTACGGGAGTAGCCAGGAACTCGAGGAGTAAGACAGTGTCTTATCGGGACAAACTTCTGAAATTGAATGGAGGAGAGGTCTCAAATAGTGAAGATGAAGATTGGTTGTCTAGACAAAAGCGTGAAGAGGAGGAAGATGACCCCATGGAGGAGATCCCCCAGGATCCTTCTGAGGATCCTCTATGTCCAGTATATCACATCTCTAAGGCTCAGCACATGGAAGACTGCAAGCAGTGGTGAAAAGCGTTGATCATTAAGCTTCTTGGGAAGAGAATTGCCACTAGATTTCTGATGGCGAGACTTCAAAGGCTATGGAACCTGGTTAACTCTTATGAGCTTATTGACCTCGACAATGGATTTTTGCTGCTGCGATTCTAGGATGACAATGACTATCGTCATGTGCTTGAAGAGGGACCATGGATAGTCATGGATCACTATGTGGTGGTGCAGCGCTGGAGACCTTTCTTTGACCCATATGATGATCAGGTCAAGAAGATGGTTGTGTGGATCAGAATTCCTGGTTTGCCCATCGAACTGTATACGGTTCATCATCTCTGGAAGATTGGAAACGTCTTTGGCAGAACACTCAAAGTGGATAGAAACTCGCTTCGCAAAAGTGATTCTGGTATTGGTGTTATTACGGAGAAAGCTAGATATGCTCGAATTTGTGTCGAAGTTGACCTTAGAAGGAGCTTCCTATCCAAGTTCGTAATAGGAGAGAAGACTTATCATGTGGGATACGAAGGCCTCCATATGATATGCTTCAAATGTGGGGTCTATGGTCATAGGAAGGATCTGTGTTCTGTCACTGTTCCTAAGGAGGGCCAGAAAACAGCTGAAGGTGAGTGTTGGGGAAGTAATGAGAGCTCTCCTCAGGGTCCAGCTTTTGTGGAGAAAGGTCACATGGAAGCCTTTGGTGACTGGATGGTGGTTCAAAGGCAGCCCAGGGGAAGGAAGTTGAAAGTTGTTCCAGTAAAAATAAAAAAGGAGGATATGGTTGAGGATAGATCAGGGGAGAAGACCTTAGTTCATTCTGGGGATGAAAGGAAAGCTGTGATTACCCCAGATCCAATTGTGAATAAACCAATCAGCAGTGTGACATTGGTGCCTGAGAGTGTGGCAGTAGTGACCAAGCAAAGGAGATTAGTGGGAATCAATCAGGTTTGATGGATGGAGGGGTCACTTGTAACTCGGATAATCAAAGAAAAATCAAGCCTACTGACAGTAAGGCCAAGAAAATCCCCCTAGGGATGTAAAGGAAAAAGGCAGAGGTCCTTCTAGTCCTGTACAAAAGAAGGGTGGAATTGAGAATAAATCCCCGAATACTGTTTTGGAGGGTCCTGCCAAATCATCCAATCGATTGAGGGATAGGGGGAAATCCGATTCTGACTATAGAGACAAGCCAGATGGGGTGTACAAGCATGAAAAGAAAAAGGAGAAAGGTTCTATGGTGTGTAGTTCTTCCATTCCAGCTAGCCTGGGTCAGCAGGATCAGGTGATTGAGTGTTCTGCCCCTTATGTTAGGGACCCCTCTTCAACTCTTCATTGAGTAAGAACCCTCTGGTTCTTAGTTTCTGTCCTTTATTAGTTATTTTTTCATGTCTGTTTGCATATGGAATTATAGGGGAGTAGGCAAAAAAGGGTTTGCTACTCTTATTAAAGATTTAAAATTCAGATTTAGAATTGATATTATGGTTCTTTTGGAGACCAGAAGAAATGGGTTGAAGGGAAATAGTACTATTAAATAGCTTGGTTTTTCTAATTATTTTAAGCAGGATTCTATGGGGTACTCTGGAGGAATTTGGATCCTTTGGGAAGCCAATGTGGTTAAGTTGGAAATTATTTCAAATCATCACCAATTTATTCACACTCAGGTTGTTCACCTGCTGTCTTTGAAGTCTGAGCTTATCACATTTGTCTATGGTAGTCCTAGGAAGGTTGAGAGAAAGTCTCAGTGGTCTGAATTGGAACTCATCAGCCAGTCCATTTAGGATCATTGGGTTCTGATGGGAGACTTTAACTCCATACTTCTTGCTTCTGAGAAGATAGATGGTGGGGAGGTGTGCTGGGGAAGTGTGGCTGAGATGCAACAAAGCTTGGTAAATTGTAAAGTCAGTGACATGGGTTACAAGGGGCCTGAGTTCACCTGGAAGAGAGGCAAACTCCATGAGAGACTTGACAGGGCATGCTCTAATGAGGCCTGGAACATCTCTTGGCCTGATAGGTTTGTTTCTCACCTGCCCTTTTTTAACTCGTATCATAGACCTTTGCTTTTAGCTCAAAGTGGTCCATCTCGACCAGCTGATCACTTCAGGTCCTTCAAATTTATGGTTGCCTGGCTTACATACCAAGGCTTTGGTACTGTGGTGGAAAATAGTTGGAAGGATAAGGCTGGCTGGATCCAGTCTAGGAATAAATTTGAAAAAGAAGCTAAAGACTGGCACCAGAATGTCTTCAGAAGAAATGCTCATCAAAAAAACAGAATTTTTGCTAGACTAAGAGGGCTTGACAGCTACATGCATGGGAGGTATGACCATAGTAAGGAACTTCTCCAAAAGGAGCTATGGAAAGAACTCCAAACCATTCTTATTCAGGAAGAGCTTACTTGGTACCAAAGGTCTAGATGCCGATGGTTGAAGTTTGGGGACAAGAACTCAAGATTTTTCCATGCTTCTACAGTGACTAGAAGAAGACATAACTGAATCATTACTCTCAAGGATTTGGATGGAAACTGGGTTGCCAACCCTGAAGAATTGGTTAATTTGGCTGTTGACTATTACCAGCTGCTGTTTAAGGCTGAGGAGGTGGATGATGGATTTTTTCCAATTCAGGGAGCTTTTCCTAAGCTGACTACTAATGAGTTTTCTTCTCTGGCTTTGGTACCAAGTAGGGAGGAGATTAGGAAGACTATTTTAAAATGGGGAAATTTAAAGCTCCTGGGCCAGACAGTTTGCATGCAATCTTTTTCCAAAGCCAATGGGCTATTATGGGTGATTCTGTGTGTAAGCTGGTGCAAGAAGCCTTTACTGACCCTTCTACTGTTCAAGGGATAAATAAAACCTTCATTTGCTTGATCCCCAAAAAGGAAAATCCTGAGAGTATGAAGGATTTTTGTCCGATTAGTCTTTGTAATGTGATCTATAAGATCATTACAAAGATTGTTTCTGAAAGACTGAGAGATTTCCTGCCCAAGTTGGTATCTCCAAACCAAAGTAGCTTTATCAAGGGAAGGCAGGGTGTTGATAATATTATAATTGCTCAAGAGGTCATCCATTCAATGAGAAGAAGAAAAGGGAGGAAGGGCTGGATGATGATTAAGGTGGACTTGGAAAAAGCCTATGATAGGCTGAGTTGGAGTTTTGTGAGGGAAACAATCAAGGATATTGGTCTACCCGAATCCCTATGCAACTTGATTTTCAGTTGTATCTCTTCAACATCTTCCAATCTCTTATGGAATGGGGTGGTAACTAGGGAGATTATACCAGGGAGAGGCATTAGACAAGGGGATCCTATTTCCCCTTATCTATTTGTCTTATGCATGGAAATGTTGGCTCATTTGATCCAATTGGCTGTTGAGAGTAAAGCTTGGAAGCCAGTCCTGCTCAACAGAAATGCCCCTCCTTTATCTCATCTGTTCTTTGCAGATGACATAATTCTGTGTGCTGAAGCAAGCTTGGATCAAGCCCATGTGATCAACCAAGTTCTGAGAATCTTCTCTGATGCTTCTGGGCAAAAAGTCAGTCAAGAGAAAACTAGAATCTGTTTCTCAAAATATGTTGGCTTTGGCAAAGCCAAAGAAATCAGTGAGTGTTTGGGATTTGGAATAACAGCTGATCTGGGGAAATATCTAGGCGTTCCTTTGCACCATAGGAGGGTTTTCAAGGATTCTTCTGGTCATGTGCTTGATAGAATGCAGAAGAGATTGTCAGCTTGGAGCCCCCATTCTTTATCATTGGCTGGGAGGACTATCTTAGCTAAGTCTGTGCTAGAAGCCTTACCTGCTTACACAATGCAGTCAGCTGTCATTCCTATTGGTGTGTGCAAGGAGGTGGAGAAACTTACCAGGAGCTTCCTTTGGGGTTCAAACCATAATCATAAGAAAGCTCATTTGGTTGGTTGGTCCAGAGTGTGTAGGCCCAAGATGGAAGGGGGCTTGGGGCTGAGAGACCAAGCTAAGATTAATAGAGCCTTCTCTATGAAACTAGGATTTGGGATCCTTAGTGATGTTGATAAGCTTTGGGTGCAAGTGTTAAAGGCTAAGTATAAGGTTGGGAATGACATGATCCCTACCATCACTAACTTGCAGATTGCTTCTAATACCTGGAGAGGTATTCAAAAGGAGTGGAAACAGGTCTAGGAAGGTTCTAGAAATTTGCTTGGTAATGGAAGAAGCACTGAGTTCTGGGGGATAACTGGGTCTGTGGTGCTGGCAAGTTGATTGATAAGGCCTTGGTAGCCATTCCAGAGGTTGCCAAGAAGTGGAAGGTTGGTGATTGTACCTTAGCTGAGGGTGGCTGGAATTGGTCCATGTTTGAACAGTTTTTTTATGATGGAACTCTGGCTGCTATAGCTGACATTTCTCCTCCGAGTGAAGAAAGGGGCATTGACAAGGTGATTTGGAGTTTTTCCCATTCTGGACTGTTTACAGTGGGCTCAGCCTATGGCTCTCTTAATCCTCGTCAGGACAACCTTAGTCCTAAAGAGTGGAAACTGGTCTGGAGATGGGAGGGTCCTCAAAAGGCTAAATTTTTCCTATGGCTTTTATACAGCAATAAACTTCTCACCAATGCTGAAAGAGCCAGAAGACATATGTCTGACAGTGCTAGATGTCCTAGATGCCAGGACCCGTTAGAGGACATGGATCATATATTCAGAAAATGCAGGTGGGCTAGGGAGGTATGGAACCACTGGATTGACAGTCAAGGTAAGAATAATTTTTTCAGTTATGATTTTGGTCAATGGCTTAAACTGAACCTTAAAGCTGGAAAGCACAACAACAACTGGCAGTTGAAATTTGGAGTCATATGCTGGCACATGTGGAAGGATAAAAATAATCTAGTGTTCAATGGTATAGGACTTAGTTCCCAGGAATTTTTTATACAAGCCTCAAATAGTATTCTAGAGTTTGTAACTGCTAATGAGGTGTTATTAGTGGCTGGACTAGCTGTGGCACCTGTGAGGGAGGTCTGGGTTAGTTGGAAAATGCCAGCAATCGATTGGATCAAAGTCAATTTCGATGGTTCTTGTAGACAGAATGGTATGGACCTGGCTTGCGGTGGAGTGATCCGTGATGCTCAGGGGAGATGGTTACAGGGTTTCAGCAGGAAGCTTGGGCATGGGACAGTTCTTATGGCTGAGTTATGGGGAGCTTTAATTGGTTTGGAGTGGGCTTGGCACCATAATTACAGGAAAATCATGTTGGAAGGAGATTCTTTAGTGGTTAAACAATTGCTTTTTGAGGGGTGTGTGGCTACTCATCCCTGCTCCACGCTTGTAAATAGAATTAAGGAGCTGTTGGAGCTCCGTTGGCAAGTACATATCTTACATACTTATAGGGAAGGCAACCGGGTTGCTGACTGGATGTCTAAACTCAGAGTTGTTAATGGTTGGGATACACATTGGTTCAACTGCTCCTCGGATGGGTGTAGGGACCTTCTGTTAGAAGATAGTAAGGGCACCTTGTTGCCTAGATCTGTTTCGCTGTAGTTTGTTTTACTTTCCTTTGTTATCCAAAAAAAAAAAAAGGGTTTAACTTTATTCTTTTAAAGGAGATAAGTTAGTCCTTTAAATTTTTAACACTATGTAATACATAGTTATAATATAAAAAGTTATTTTTTTTTTACTTTCCACATTAGCTTATGTGACTGAAGAGAAAGAAAAAAGTAACTTTTCATATTATAACTATGTACTACCTATGATACATAATGTTAAAAATTAAAAAGATATAACTTATATCCTTTAAAAGGACAAATGATTTTCTCATAAAAAAAAGGGTTCATTTTTTATGCAATTACTACAGATAAGTTATCTACAGTAAGCCTAATACGACGTCGCTTTGGGACGGAAATCATTGTGTTTTTGTAATTTTAATTTATTTTAGGGTTATTATAGTCTTTATAATTATAATTATTTAATTTTTCAATCCCAAAATGACATCTTTAAATGCAGATCACTTATATGCAGTAACGGCATAAATATTATTTTGTAAAAAAAAATCATTAATATGTTCATAAAATATTTGATTCTTTAAATTTTGATATTTAATGATAGTGTCTCCTAATTTCTTCATCTTTGGTGATTCACTATGCGTTCTGTATTTCCAATTTCTACCAGCAACATGATTAGCTATTTGTTGCACATACTAACTCGTCTTCTCTTGTCTTTCTTTTGGCACTAACTGGGGGTTGCCTTCTAAAATGATTTTTTTACCCTTAAAAAGTTGTAGAAATGCATGTGAAGGCCACTTGGGAAACCAATAACTGTTTTCAGAATGCTATCCATAGCAAGTGATTTCGTTTCTGATTTGTGCAACAGAGAGAGAGAGGTAGAAGGAAGGTGCGAAAAGTTGAAAAAGTTGCATAAGAAAGGAGATTCTGGTAAGTGATTTATAGTTTTATAAAATTATCGAACTGATCTGTTTCTTTGGTCTAGCATTTCCAGAACATTTTTTTTTCTTCTGTTTTTATATGTTTTATATATAACATAATCAAGTTATGGTGACAGGTAACAATTATTACTTAACAAATTGCATTTCACTACAATAAGACACTACATTCATGGGTTTTTTTTACTTATACTGTCTTTACTTATCCATACTTAATTACTCGTTACCCACAATTTCCAACACTTATTAATTGAATTTTCTTTAATTTAACTGTTTTTTATGAATGTCATAGTGTAGACCATCATGACAAGGAACAACTGGTTTTGATTTTGGTCTCTATTAATTAAGTGATCTGTTTGTTCAACTGCTATAGGGAAAAGGAAAAGTTGAAGTTGGGGTTGCTGCAACAATGGCACATGCTAACACTTCTTTTGCTTTATCTGATGCGGAATTTGAGAGGGTGAAACACATAATCGACATTCGAGACTTAGAAGACTTCAAGTTATCAGAGTGCAGCATTTACAAGGTTCCTTGCAATCTTAGGAAGGTGAATGAGGAAGCCTATACTCCTCAATTGATCTCAATAGGTCCCATTCACCTTGGCAAAGAGGAATTGAAGCCAATGCAAGAGCACAAAAAAAGATATTTCCATTTCTTCTGGGAGCGTGTATCTAATGAACTAGCCATGATGTATCCAATGGACAAGTATAAAGATTATCTTAAAACCCAAGAACAAGAAATAAAGCAATGTTACGCACAAAAATTCCCTAAAATCAGCGACGAGAAATTCTTGGACATGATGTTGTTGGATGCTGTGTTCATCATGGAACTTTTTCTAAGGCACAGTTCATGGAAATCCGATACAATCAAACCTGGGCATGATAATGTGGAAAGGAAATCATCTCGATTCAATCACAGTGGTGATTACATTTTGTCACAGTCATGGCTCAGCAAGGACATTGCAAGGGACTTGATACTTATAGAAAATCAAATTCCAATCTTTGTGCTAAAGGAACTGTATGATACAGTTGTCTCTGATGTTGCCATAAAGAAAGAACATCCTTGCTTTGTTGATCTTGCACTTCAATACTTTGCACTTTATGACACTCAGAGATCCTCTTCTGGATCTGATGAAACCAAGCTTGTTTTGGAGAAGAACCTGTCCAAGAAACACTTCTTCAGTGGTTCAATTTTCGGTTTCAAGAAACCTTTGAATAAATCAATGACCAAAGATAGGTGCAAAAATCCAGAGCATTTCACAGATTTGATAAGATATTTTTGCCTTCCTGCTAATATGAGAAATAGTGGTCGCCCCGATAATGTGCTAAGAACAGCAACAAAGTTACAAGAATCAGGGGTAAGCTTTGAGAAAGATAAGAAAAGAAGGTTACTTGAGATATCATTTGATAAGAAGCCATTTCTGAGTTCATTTCTTTGCTTGGGTTGTTTACAACATTTGAACCATTTCAAAGCACGTTTTGTAATTCCTCAATTGGAGGTTGGTCAAACAACAGAATGTGTTGTGAGGAACCTCATTGCTTTTGAGCAGTGTCACTATCCAGAACAACCTTATATTTGCAACTATGTTTCACTTATTGATTCTCTCATACACACTCAGGTTGATGTTGAATTGCTGGTTGAAAAGGAAGTTATTGTGCATGAATTGGGAAGTGATGAGGAAGTGGCGACTCTTGTTAATGGTCTTTGCAAACATGTTGTGACAAATTCAACATGTTACTATGAGACTATTAATGAGCTTAATAAGCATTACCAGAATGTTTGGAATCGTACCATGGCTGCATTGTGGTTGGTGTATTTCAGAGACACTTGGAGGGCAAGTTCCACTGTGGTTGGGATTGCTGTGCTCATTTTCGCTGTGTTCAATTTTCTACGTGTTGTTCGTTATTTGTTCTAGCTTGCAATATATATTATATGGCAAAATGATTTCTGCAGCTGCTGCACTTACAGCTAGCCAGGATCCGCGTGCTGATCCTAGGATACGGCACTGGATTCTTGTTTTTTTTTTTTTTTAAATGCTGTGGGACTCACTTTTCTGTGTCAGCTGTAGAGAGTGTTATCTACGGCGACTGCAGAAATAATAACCCCTATATATATATATATAGATGTCGGTTGTTTCATGCATGTATGAATGAATGAATAAACAGTGTGTCATCGAATGTAATCTCACTAGTACAAATGCATTTAATCCTGGGTTGTAATCATGCTATTAGTAGCTCCTGAACTTGAAATATGTGTCATATATATATCGTACAAAGATGCCAAAAAGTTTTTTAACTTTTTATTCATGTTAAAACGTTAATTGGTACGTAGCATATACCCTCATTGTCTTTGAGCAGTGTCACTATTCGGACCAACCTTTTATATGCAATTATGTTTCTCTAATTGATTATTTGATTCACACGATTTGCTGGTTGATACAGAAGCCATTGTCCATGAACTTGGAAGCCATACAAAATTGGCATCTCTGGTGAATGGTCTTTGCAAGTATGTTGTTGTAACCAACAATTATTATGGCAAAACCACTAAGGAACTCAATGAACATTATAACAGCTGGTGGAAGCACAATATGGGTATGCTAAGGTCAGTGTATTTTCGTGACCCTTGGAGACTCGGTTCAGCTATTGTGGGATTTCTGTCTTCTTATTTGCGGTTGTAAACTTTCTTGGGGTTTTTGGTTTGTTTCATCCAAAATACTGAAACTAGTGATCTTGTTAGAAATTTACCATATTTCTTATTATCCATCCCCTATTAATGATTTATTTCATTTATGCCATCAATTTCTTTTTTCACCAATAATTAGATTGAACTAAGAGGACAAACATGCCCTAGTAAATTTATTCTTTTATTATTGAAAAATCACAGGTTTGAATATGAGAAAATGATTATTTGTAATTATGCAAAAAAAGTTACGTATAAGTATTTTCCTTACTCTATCTTTCCTAGTCGGGGACTAATGAATAGTAGAGATTGTTTAATCAAATTGAATCTCTAGATTTTATGTAGCAGAATATTGGAGAAACTATTGTCTCTTCATGATAGTTGAACTATGTGAGTGAAAGTATACCAAGGTAGAAGTGGCTCACCACATCCAAACTTTCCAAGAGTCCATTTATCAATACTCAATTGAGATAAGGATACATTTTTAGTCCTTTTATATTATAAAAAATGGAAAATGTTTTTTACAGTTGCTGAAAAAATGAACAGTTTTCCTACCCATCCATTAATATATATGTGCTAATTCTTTTATTTTTTAAGTTGGGGGCTACTTTTCTCTCTCCGTTGATTTTATTTTCTCTCATACGCTGCAAAAGAAAATATAAACAATAAACTATACGTATTTAAATTAGAGGAAAGTTATTTTTATAATTTAAAAGGGTTATAACCTCTTATAATATGTTTTTTCACCGTTGATTTATGTTAATCCAACAATTATAATTTATTAGAAGTTAATAATTAATTAATAAAAATAACTCAATAAATTATAATTATTGAATTAAAAAAATTAACGGTAAAAAACAGATTGTAAGAATAATATTCCTCTTTAAATTATAACACAAATTTATGTATCGTATGAATTTATGTGGATATATTATGTATTACCCATCAACTAAAATTTAACATCATACAAGAGATCAGAAAGTACTTGGAAATATATATCATATCATCTAGAAAAATCAGCAGCTATCATTAATGTATTAGTTCGGAATTCAGACTAAGGTCAAATAGTTAAACCAAAAACGTAAATTCTTAGAAACCACCGCAGCACATGTTTTAGGACATTAGTCCTAATGTTCTATATATTATCCTCGGTTTGAGTAGGCCATGCGCACTGGCACGTTTCGCATGGAGCACGCTTCATACTAAAATATTTTGGAATAGTAACTCTCTTTTTTTATCACTTATAAAGGATAAAATCCCCATGTGGCACAGTGATTTTTATTATTTTCTTGACTTTATATAGTACTCTAGCCTTGTAGGTTTCTGTTTCAAACAGCTGGCGTTTGGTGCACAATAATTGTTATTTTAAATGTTTCTTTACACACATTTAAGGCGGCAGACGAAATTTTTTTTATTTGCGAATCATGATTTTTTTTTTTTTTTTGGAAATATGAATCATGATTTTTAAGATTATGATAAAATAAATAATTTTTTTAAAAATATTACTAAAAAATTATTTGGTAAACTAAAATATTTTTAGGAATGTTGAGTTAATTTTTTTGAAGTTATGTTTAGTTGTATTAAATTTTCTATTGTCATAGAAATTCTAAAATACCACCCTGAATAGTATTCTTGAATGATATTTTTAAAAAAATTTACACACAAAATAAAATCTCAATAAAATCAGATTCTCAAAAAAATTCCAAAAATCTTGTACCGAATGTAGATAAGTAAAATTACCACTTTCAAGTTTTTCGGAAATCCTAAAAAAAAAACCTTTTTACCAAACCGCTCCTGAGGGTATTCTTTGGTTTAATCAACTCAACAAAAATTTTAAGGGATAACTTCATTTTTTTTTTTTTGTTATATAATTTATCACTTGATTTTTTGTAATTTTAAATTTGTCACTTGAATCTATTGTGATTATAAATGATATATTTTTTAACCTCTTATGGTTTTAAAATATCACATATACTGTATAACTTAAATCCTTTATGATGTTATATATAATTTTTTATTTTATTCATAATAAAAATAAATATTTATTTTATTTTATTTGAATTAAATTCATTAGATGGTACTCATTTAAATCTTGTGGTCTTATATTTATTAAATTAAGTCTAGTATTGTTTTATTTTATTTTTTATTATTTTAAATTTTTATAATATTTTTAAAAATGTAAAAAAGTCATTTATTTAACTAATATGTCTTCAATTTATCTTGAATAATATCCTTAATTTTAAATATAAATTTTTAGATAAAAAAATTTAATATGTTTTTTAAAATAATTTCAAAATAAATAACCTTAAATACTTTTAATTTGATCATTAATAATTAATTTTATTCAAAATTTATTTCAATTATATAAAATAAAAATTAGAAAAAAAATAAAAAAATTATATTTATAAGACCATCTGGGTTAAAGTGATATATTTTTGTTACCATGATAGATGTAAGCGAAAGTTTGAAATCACTCTGTGTTAAATGATAAACTTATTTAACCGTAATATATGTGCATGACTGATAAATTTGAAACCACAAGAGATGAAAATGAAGTTTCCCAAAATTTAATATACAACTTATATTCCATCGATAGACACATAATCCCAATGTTGGCATATTTCCTAAAAGGAGAAAAAAAATAATTTTGATATTATGTCTATGTATTTCAAAAAATATATAATTTGAATTTCATTTTAAATGGGAGCCTATCAATTATTCAATATTACGGTAGTACTAAAAACATTCCCCGGGTATAGTTTGGGTGTTTGAACTAATTTAACCAATTTGAAAAATCGAATCAAACTTATTTGGTTTGGGTTTATTTAGTTAGTCAAGTTAATTGGATATACTTGTTTTTTGAGCATGAATAAAAGTCATTAAAAAATCTCAAATGTAAAATCAAGCTTCAATTATTTTTCAACTTTAAATAAGATAAGGTTGCTTGACTGAAACAAGACTAAAAAAATAGAGGAAAAAGATGCGCAATTCCTATGAAGGTTGCATGTGAAGCACATATTTCGAGGAAAAAAATAAACATTATTAATAGAGACATCGATCATGCATGGAAACTAACTTTTTTATTCAGTGACCAAAATTATGTGTGTAAATAGTAGCACTCAAAAGAGGAGCAGAGCGAGATTGGGGACACAGGATAAGAACAAAACATTAGTGGAGCCAAACAATTGTCAAGATCCAACTTGAAAAATTGGGACTTAAGAGCTATTTGGTAATCATAAGAATGGATATGATAAGAAGTTCATATAAAAGTAAAATAGGATAAGGAATTAATAAGTTGATATCTTATTTTGTGTTTAATAGGTATTAGATAAGATAGAGTAATGTTATTTTATTCGGTATTTGAGACAAATCATATAGTGTCATGATATGATTTAAATAGATAAAAATATCATTTTTAACATTATTTTATATGATTATTTTAAATTATTTTTATTGTTTATATTATTTATATATTAGTTCTTATTTTAAATACTAAAAAAAATTAAAAGTCACAATTTTAAATTAAATATATTAAAACACATAAATAACTCACAAATTGTTTTAAAATAAAAAAAATTATATCCTCGCAAAATAAATTTTAGAAAATTAAGTTTTAAATTATTTATCAGTATTGGTGGCTGTTAATTAGTGATTGTGGATGGTGTTGGTGGCCGTTTTGGGGGATAGTGGCAATAAGTGGTGGTGACGGTATCAGCATTGACCAGTGATAATTATTGTGGCTGACTAGTGGCTGCGATGGCGATGGGGAAGTGGTGGTGCTAATGGTTGGCGCCTAGTGGTTAGGGAGGCATGCAGTGGGCCAAGGCGGTGCTTGACTGGTGATGGTGGTGGCAGATGGGGGTTGGTTAGTGGAAGAGGTGGTGGTGGCAATAACACAGACAATAATTGGTGGCAATTGTGTAGGGGTGTTAACGAGCCGAGCTTTGGTCTTAACGGGCCGAGCCTGTGTTCAAATGTGTCAGACTGGCCTTAGCCTGTTACCTGTTACGAATATAATATCAGCCTGTGGCCTGACTCATTTACAAAAAATAAAAACCTTGTTTAACCTGTTAGCCTGTTTAAAAAAAATAATACAACAAAAATTTATCCAAACAAAATATACAATCAACAGGACTTGTAATTCCATAAATATTCATAAATTTAATGTATATCCAAATAGCATAATATAAAACAAAATCATTTAAAAAGTCTGTTTAATTAATAAAATGGGATGAAATGAATTGAGAAGAGAGAGAGGGCTATCACAAGTAGTATAAAAAATAAAAAAATAAATAAATAAATAATATATTAGGCAAGCCTGAGAGGCTCTAAGGCCGAGCTTTTGAATTAGAGCCTGAGGCCTTTTTATTAAACGAGCTTTTATACAAGTCCAAGCCTGGGTCCAACAATCAATTTTAGACATGTAAGCTCAGGCCTTCACGAGCCGAGCCAAAGGCCCCTGGCTCGTTTAGCACAATTGTGGTCGCAGACTGGCCACATTGGCTACAATATCTCAGAAAAATAATAGTAATTTATAATAATAATAATAATAAATTATAAATTATAAATTAGTAATAATATATATATATATATATATATATTATTAGGACTGATGATAAATTGTGATTAATTGAATTATTAATTGATTGATGATTTATGCATTAATGTTTGATGGTAATGTGATTGGATTAGGATGAGTTAACAATTTTTATTTGATTAGATATGACAAGTCAACAATATTCTGAGCCATAAGAAATTAAGAAGGAAAAAAAGGAAATAATTATACGAAGCCCAGCCCATGTCTTAACCTAAGCCTCAGCTATAAATAGAGGCCTAGCCTATACCTAACCAATCATCAGTATTTCTCTTCTTCTCTTTTTCTCCTCTGCTACTCTCTCTTCTTACTTCAAATTTTTTTTATTTTCCTTTGGTTACCAACCGTTTCTTTACTCAAATCACTCTTCCTTCTAGAGTTAGCTAACACGGAGACCAGGTAATCCTAATTCCTAGAGAGTCATGTGGCAGCTTGATATGAATTTTGGTTTGATGTAATCTTAATCCCTATGTTATCTTAGAATATTTTTGTATATGAGTTTTGGAGCTCCTAGGTTCCATTAGGTTATATATATATATATATGAAATTTAGAAAATTTAGGATGATTTCATTTGAAATATCTAATCCTTAAGGTATTTAAATTAATTTTTTTTAAACTTTAGAAATTAATAGGATAAATTATGTAATTATTTTGGTATTAATAATTGAATTAAATATAATTATTTAAATTAAATTTTAACCCTTTAATGATAATAAATAGAAATAATTGGATTATTTGATTGAAATGATTGAATTATGAATATTGATATGATTGGATTTGAGTTTTATTTTAATAAATGCGTAAATGATGATATGATTTGGGCCATATTAGATAATGAAAATTTTGATATTCTTGAACAATTGAAATTATACAGTTGATTAAATTGATGAGGAAATTTTCAAATTATAAGAATTGTGACAAGATTGAATTTTGTTGATTGTGTGTGGTTGTAATTAATTAATTAGTGTACAGATATCTTTGGGATGGTACATCCTAAAGTGATCAACACAACTTTTGGGCTTTATGCCTCTTATATATTTATATGATGTGAAAAGATATTACTCGTTCTTCCCAAAGTGGTGTCTGACAGGGTTTCTCAAGATACTAGTAGCAATTTTAAGAAGAGGTATGCACACTAGGAAGAGATGTTTTAATTATGGCCAATTTGATTATTTGTGACTGGCAAGGTTTCTCGGGTCACAAGGTAGACTGACAGAGTTTTCCGGGTCTACCATGGTTCTCTTCCCACTGAATGAATTTAATAAAGATAATAATTTATTTAATTATATTTATATATAATGAATATTTAGATTGATGTTTGATTCAATTGTTATGTGATTACAATTTTTTATTTGATTATTATATTTGAGTTATATAATTGTATTTTGATTAGGATTACCAGCTCTGTTGACTGTTTGTGATTGTGTTTGTTTGACTATAATGATCCTTCGGGGGAGCAGATTTTCAGTGATACAGGTTGCAAAAGTTTGGGGCTGACAGTGAGCAATGAGGATAACATCTCAAACTTTTCAAATTAGGCTTAGATTTACAAATGTATTAGATATATTTAGATTTTAAATTTTAAAATATTTACACTGAATATATATATTTTGGAATAAGATTATCTTTTAGTTAGCCTTGCACTTGTCCCTGTTACAGGTGCGGCAATAACATTTTCCAAAATAGATTTTGTAACACCCCATGTGCACCCGGCATATTAAACATACAAATGGTAATGGCGCAGCTAAATAAATGCGGAAGCTAACTTTTTCCTTTCTAATTATGATATCATCATTAATTAACCAAGTGGATTACTTATTATTTTCAAAATATTATAGGTATGTAAATTGCAATAAATAACTAACTAAATATCCTCATATCATAAATGGTATCGAGTCACGGAACTACAACACGTAGACCGGACTAATTAATCCTTTAAATTCGTAATTCAACGGTGGTGGTTCTTCAGATTTTAATTAAGCTTCAGTAATATTTATGTAATCTTATTAAGTAATTTAAATGTTATTTTTTTCAATATCTCTATTATAGGAATATTTTATTATTGTTAAAAATTGTTAGAATTTGGGGGTGTTACATTGGTAGTGGCCAATGGTGAAGACATAGGTAATTGTGGTGGTGTTTGGTGCCTAGTTGTTGGGGTGGTGGCTGATAGCTCATGGTAATGGTCTGTGGACTGTAGCGGTGGTGGTGGTCTCTGAAGCACGGACACGGCATTTTGTTTGAAAAATGCGTGTCGGACACGTGCCGGACACCGACACGCTCCGACACGTTCCGACATGCATCCGACACGCGATTAATATTTTCGGATACGTTGACTATTCTGACACACGATTTTGACCGTATCTGACACGGTCAAAGGGCAGAAGCGTAAATTTTTTTAAATTTTATAAAATTAAAATAATTCTTATTCGAATACTGTGCAGAAGCCATAGATGAGAGAAGAAGAGAAGGAGAGAGAGAGAGAGAGAGAGAGAGAGAGAGAGAGAGAGAAATAGAAGAGTGAATATCTGAGAATGTATATTACGATTGATGTATGTGATACAAGGCATCCTGATATATATATACAGTAAGCCAAAACAGAATTGTAACTGACTAAAAGGAATTTATCAGCTACATGCAGATACATTGGATAAAGGTACAATACAGTAAGATACTATATCTAATACACCCCCGCAAACTCAGGGATCTTGAGGCATGTAATCAAGAACACTGCGTTTGGTTCTCAATTCTGCAAAACGGGCAGGAGATAGAAGTTTGGTGAGAGTATCTGCAATCTGGGCAGAAGCAGGAATGTGGGACACAGTAAGAGCACCAGCAAGGACTTTTTCCCTAACAAAAAATATATCCAGCTCCATATGTTTTGTTCTAGCATGTAGAACAGGGTTGTGAGATAAAGAGACAGTGCTTAAATTATCACAGAACACATGAGGAGTAGCAAAAGGAACTTGCAATTCCCTAAGGAGTGACTGGATCCAAAGCAATTCAGCACAAGTGAGAGCGAGACTACGGTACTCTGCCTCTGTGGTGGACCTTGCTACCAATGTTTGTTTCTTAGACCACCAAGAAACAAGATTAGGACCAAAGAAGACAGCAACTCCTGATGTGGACAGTCTATCATCAGGGTCATTGGCCCAATCTGAGTCACAGAAAGCAGTGAGAGAGAATGGGTGCTGAACATCTGCATGATGAAGAACAAGGCCAAAGGTGATGGTACCCTTGAGATATCTTAAAATTCTCTTCACTATCTTCCAATGATCATCCAAAGGTTGACCCATAAATTGGTAAACCTTGTTGACAGCATAACTGATTTCAGGGCGGGTTATTATTGCATATTGAAGAGCTGCCATAACCGATCTGTAAAGATGAGGATCAGAAAAATAATTGGACCCAAATCTGGACAGCTTGCAGTTGGAAGGCATGGGAGATGAGATTCCTTTTGCTTCATGCATATCAGCTCTAGTAAGTAATTCACGAATGTATTTAGCTTGAGACAATATTAAGCCACCCGAAGAATAAGGTTTCACCTCTATACCAAGAAAATAGTCAAGAGTGCCAAGGTCTTTAAGTGCAAACTGAGAATGTAATTGAGTGATGAGCTGCTGTATATAGGAAGAGTTGGTACCAGTCACTATAATATCATCTACATACACCAGAATATATGTACAGTGAGATGAAGTCTTGGAGATGAATAAGGATGGGTCGCAGCAGCTGGATTTAAACCCCAACACCATTAGAGCCTTTTTCAGCTTGTCGAACCAGGCCCTTGGTGATTGTTTTAGACCATATAAGGCCTTGTTAAGCTTGCAAACCAAACTCTTGTCTGTATTTTCAAAACCTGGAGGCTGACTCATGTACACAACTTCTTGTAAATCACCATTTAAAAAGGCATTATTGATATCCAATTGTCTAATAGACCAGGAATGAGTGAGAGCTAAGGTGAGCATGATCCGCACAGTGACTGGTTTAACCACAGGAGAGAAGGTTTCATTGTAATCAAACCCTTGTTGTTGATGAAAACCCTTTTCCACAAGCCTTGCCTTGTATTTATTAATAGTTCCATCCGGATTCTCCTTGACTTTAAAAACCCATTTACATCCAACAGCCTTTCTGTGTGTGGGAAGAGCAACCAGGTTCCAAGTGTTGTTAGACATTAAAGCATTGTACTCAAGTTTCATGGCTTCCAGCCAAGGTGGGCTGGATAAAGCTTATTTCGCAGTAGTTGGTTCAAAATGAGCAAGTAAAGCAATAGACATGGCTCGAGACTTTGATCTGGTAATAATTGATCTAGGTGGTGACACATCCCTAGCTGTATTGGATGGCACATATTTAGAAGCAGAAGAAGAGGAAGTAGGTGAAGAGGTGGTAGAAGAGAGGAAATGGGAGATAAAGATTCTGAATTATGATCAGAAGAAAAGGGAGACTACACTGATGTGGCAGGAGAAGACTGCACCGAATGGGGAATAGACTCTAAGGGAGGATTAGATGAAGTGTCAGATTGGGAAGGATGAGGTGGAGAGAATAAAAGAAGTTCTCTTGCATGAGGAGAGGTGGGAAAAATTGGGATATGAGCAGAAACAGAACTGATAGGTGGAGAGGCAGGCTCAGTGGGTGTCCAGGATGAGTAAAGAAAACGATATTCATTGAATAAAACATCTTTCGAGATGTAAATTCTGCCTTCTTTATTCAAGCAGACATAACCTTTGTGGCTGGTGGAATAGCCAAGGAATAGGCATTTTTGAGAGCGAAACTCAAGTTTGTATCTATTATAGGGTCTCTAAAAAGGAAAACAAGCATACCCAAAAATCTTGAGAAATTGATAGTCAGGATTCTGTGTAAACAGTTTGGTGAAAGGGACACCAAAATCGAGAGAGGCAGTAGGGAGTCTATTAATTAGATACACAGCTGAGAGGAATGCATAGTCCCAAAATTTTAATGGCAAAGATGCATGAGATAGAAGAGTGAGTCCCAACTCAACAATGTGACGATGTTTGCGCTCAACAACCCCATTTTGATGATGGGTGTGAGGGCAAGCAAGTCTATGGTTAATGCCATGAAGTTTGAGGTAATCAGTGTATGAACGGAATTCCCCACCCCAATCTGTCTGCAAAGCTTTAATAGGAAGCTGAAACTGTGTAGATATCAGGGAATGAAATTGTTTAAAAATAATGAGGGCATCAGATTTTTGTTTTAAAAGATATATCCAAGTGTAACGAGTATGGGCATCAACAAAGGAAATGTAATAGGAGTATCCCAAGGTGGACTTAAGGGTGCAGGTCCCCAAAGATCACAGTAGATTAATTCAAAAGGTTTAGCATATTTAGTTAATGAAGTGGATGAAGGAAGTCTATGTGCCTTACCAATACAGCAAGAGGAACAAAAATCACTGACATTTTTATTTGAAGTGGGTATATTACAAGAGTGAAGTACATTTGTCATTGTGGCATGATTGAGATGTCCTAAGCGACAATGCCAGAGAAAATATGTAGACTGAGTAGGAATACAAGAATCAACAGAATTACAAGGTTGATCAACAACATTCTGATCAACAGTATTATTGCTACTTTGTATACTATTACAGAGAGGAAAAATAGTAGAACTGATAGTGTTTTGACTTCAAACAGCTGAAGGGGCAGACTGCTGAGGAAGCGTGATGTCTGAGAAGCAATACAGACCATCACTGCCAAGAGCTCCTCGAAGCAGAATCTGATGAGACTCCTGAGATTTAACAAAACAAACATTTGGATGAAACTCAAAGTAGACACAATTGTCTCTAGCAAATTGACTAACACTCATGAGGTTTTTCATTATGGAAGGAACAACAGAAGATTTTTAAGATGCAAATGTTTATTAGAGTCATAAGGAGACACACAATTTGAAGACTTGATAAGAGCCACTTAGCTGCTGGCTCTGGAGTAAGTTCATTGAATTTCCAATGACATGATAGGAGGCACCTGAGTCAGGGAACCACTCAAGAGCAGGAGAAATAGGAGGAGTTGGCAACAAGCCAGGTTGAGCTGCTATCATGGCCTGTGGTGCAGTAGAGATAAGCCTAACATACTGATAGGAACGTTGATGATGCAGTTGTTGTCTCTGAGGAAAGAACTGACTATTTGATGAAGCTTCAGGAGGTGGAAGGTTGGGTACGAAGTCTGCATCAAAACGATGCCAACAGGTCTTCACATCATGACCGTACTTGTGACATAGTTGGCAATAAACTTGCAATCTGGCACCAGGCCCTCTACCTCTGTTAAACCTTCCATTAAAACGTCCTTGGCCTCTACCTGAACCATTGGAACGAGAAAAATCATCAAATCCTGACTGTTGCATAAATTGACCAGTGCTCGGTTTCTGGTTCTCGAAAACAGAAGTGTTGCTTTGTTTCTGAGCCATATTCACATTGACTGATTCAAGAAGAGCTTTATTCTGTTTCAGAAGCATTTGTTCATGCGTCATTAGCTCAATAGCTTGATCCTCAATAGAATATGGATTTTCCCGTCCATGAACAGTGGTAACAAATGCATTGTAATCAACTGGAAGTCCTTCCAGTATATAATTAGTTCGATCCTCATTTGTGACTGGATTGCCTATGGCTTTGAGCAAATCACACAAGGTTTTAATTCGAGTTAAGTATTCTTTAGCAGATCTGTTACCTTTCTTGATAGATCTGAGCTCAGAACGTAGGTGACGAGATCTGGATTTCATCACGCCATGGAAGAGCTTGTGAATTTTATCCCAAGCTTCATGAGCACACTTGACTCCAAGAATTTCATTTACAACTGACTCTGAAATAGTAGACAAAAGCCACGATAGAAGCATCGAGTCCTATGTAATCCATTGAACATACTCTGGATTCTGAATTTCATTTTCGCGATCTTCCACGGTCTTGTACTGAACATGAATTTTTGGATTTACTAGATGACAATGCAACTGGTGAGATGTAATAATCGGTTCAATTATCTGGTTCCAGAACAGATAATTGTCTTCTGTGAGTTTGACGGTGATTTGGTGATTGAAGAGAAGAGGCGCGTGATTCTCCATTGATGCTGAAGCGGAAGCCATAGTGTAGCTCGAAAAATGGATCAGGCCCTCAGGATGAGGGCTCTGATACCATATTCGAATATTGTGCATAAGCCATAGATGAGAGAAGAAGAGAAGGAGAGAGAGAGAGAGAGAAAGAGAAGAGTGAATATCTGAGAATGTATATTACGATTGATGTATGTGATATAAGGCATCCTGATATATATACAGTAAGCCAAAACAAAATTGTAACTGACTAAAAGGAATTTATCAGCTACATGCAGATACATTGGATAAAGGTACAATACAATAAGATACTATATCTAATAATTCTAAAATAAAATATAAAAGTAAATTGTGAGAAGAGAAAGAACGAAGAAGAACGAGAACGGTGACTCGGTTGCTGACTCGAGACCACTCGTCGGCCTTGAAGAAATGCCCTTCGGATCGGTTTGGTGGTTCGTCCATGTCAGGATCTCATGTTCCATTGTCGTCTTCGCTGGAATCATGTTCGATCTGGGTTGGGTTGTGAAGAAGTGATAATAAAAAGGGAGGGAAAAAAAGAAGGGTTACTTTGGAGGTGAAGAAGAACAAGAGGGAAAATGATGTTCCTGAGAGATGACTCGTTGATGATGATGCTCCGATGACTGTTGATGATACAAATATGGGTTGTATGGTTGTCTCCTCCTTAACCACTTGTTTTTTAACCTTGGTTATAATCCATGGTTAAGTTCTTTCACCCCACTTGAGTTAGATGTGACTAATAAATGTCCTTTGGCCTCACCGCGTACGTGTTCTGCTACAAAGATTAGATTTTTTATTTAAAGTGAATATAATAATGACTTGTACAGGGCGTTTTCTTTGAAAGACAGTGGGCAATTAAGTATGGATCTATGATGGGATGATAGTGCCACAAATTCTATAGTCCAAGTACAGAGGTACACATTCCGAGTATAGTATAACAAATGTTCAATTGTAGATTATAAAAATCAATTATATAATTTTAAATAGAATATGCATGATAATTTATAGCATGGGATATTTATTATCACAACTCATCTCAACTCTTACAAAAATAATACTAATTTATATATATTAATATAAATTATATTATATATATTAAAATATTATTTAATATCAAAATGTGTCTTAACGTGTCGAAATTTAACATTTTTTAGAATTAACGTGTCGGAGTGCCGTGTCGTGTCGTATCTCGTGTCCCGTGTCGGTGTCCGTGCATCATAGGTGGTGGTTGAGTGATGGGTGGTGATGGTGACGATAACGGGTGGTAGAGGTGGCCAGCAGTTGGACGGGGGCATAGGCTATCAACAAAGTTCGTAGGAAAATAATATATGACTATATTTAGATTGAGAATGATGTGACATTTGCTATCATATCATGATCATTCCTACCTGAGTCTCCTCTTAAGATAGCTTATCCTGTTGTGGATAAGATAAAATGAGTCAGCAAGATAAGTTTATTATATCCTATTAGTTTATCAAATAATGAAAAAGAGTAGAATATGATAGCTTATCATATCTTGACCATCAAACAAGTCTAATAATAATAAATTTTACATATATTAATAATAGTATTTAATAGTATCAATGTGACGCATCTCTGAAATATCAGCACCAACGTCATCTGCATAAAAAAAAATATTGAAGATATTTAAATAAAAAATTGTAATATAAATTTAAACAGGAATAATTGATTGAGCCAGCTACCAAACAAAAGCAGTGCTCCATAATTTAAAGTGGCATGAAGTCTTCGTCAATCATGACTCTTAACCAATATAAAAACACACACACACACACCAAGCACAAACATGGAGAAGGGTGGCAGCTAATGAAGAGGAACTGAAACTCGAATTTCACCCGACAACCAGGTTCTGATTCTGAATCCATTCTCAAATTATTTTCACTTTTTTTTTCTTTCTCAGATAAATTAATAGAAAAATTATTAATGTGTTCGGGATGGCCTTCGTAACCCAACATAGTGGGTTGCCCATGAAAGCCCATCAGGGATCAAACCCCTGTGTCTTTACAGTGAGCACATAGATGATTTAGAACTTTTTTGGTGTGATGTATAAAGTTTGATAATATAAACTTATATTATACGTTATGACATTTTCAGTTATTTGGTGTGACTATCGTATAGTATAAACTTATATAATAGAACCCCTTAATACATCAAAATAATGTATAACTTAATCAGGCCTAAAGAAATAGATTAGGCCTGATAAGGAATTGATGTATTAATTGCTTATAAGTACAATTCTCAATAACTAATATATCATTTCAATATTAATATATTAAAATAATTTTTTTAATATTTTAATTTTTAAAATATTAGAAAATATTATCTTATACAATATCATATACCAAATGTTGAATAATATTAAAATTTAATCACATGTTATATAATCAAATTTTATCCTATCAAATCTTATCTTATATATATATTAAACATGCCTTTCACTCCTTGCATAGCTGATTCCTTGTACAGCTCATTATTGTATATGCACTATTATAGAGTAAATAGTTAACCTCTTCTCTCTCCTATGATGAGGGAATATCTTTCATCTGCATAAAATCCTCTTCTCCTGTCTGTTAACCATCTTCGTCATGAACTGTTATACTGTCGGATTTTAAAGTCATCATGGCCCCTAAACATTTCTCTATTCGTGATATAGGAAAATATCTTTTATGTTCCAGAACCACTCAATGATTTGATGCTCTTTCTCACAACACTAATTTGTTCTTTTCTTTTTTTCTCTTATTATTTTTTTTCTTTCTTAATTTTATCCTCTTATTTACACTAAGGGACCACCATAAAAATAGTGATGTCAGACCATAATAAATTATCTCGTGATATAGCACCCAAGTTGACTTTTCAAAAGTTTTGATTCATATATCACCTGCTCCTCGAGCATCCATAAATCGAGGTACTTTATTTCTCGAGACATACAAAACTAGCTCTAACTCTATTAGAGCTCAAATGTAATTATCGTTTACAAGTTTAAACATTTGTAGTTAAATGAGTCTTTGCATCATATCAGAAATTGTGATTAAGTAGTTATGAATTCGAGTTTTACCATCTTTATTTTCTAATAAGATTAAAAGGTAAATTGAAACCAACACTAGGTAAATAAAAAAAAAAATCATTAATATGTTCATCAAATATTTGATTCTTTAAATATTTACTTTTAATGTTAGTGTCTTGTTAATTTCTTCCTCCTTGGTGATTCACTATGCGTTTTGTATTTGCAAGTTATACCAACAACATAATTGATTAGCTATTTGTTGCACATACTAACTTGTGTGTTCTCATGTCTTTCTTTTGGCACTAACTCGGTTTAAGTGGAGGCAAGAAAATAAAAATATTATAATTTAAATAAATAATTATGAAATTATTGCAAGTTGAAACTTATTTATAAATGTGTAGCAATCAGTGTTGCCTAAATTCAAGTAGACGTTGTTATCAAAAAAAAAAAAAATTCAAGTAGATGCGATTGGGGTTATTGTATGCAGCCTTATCTTTTTTTCTTTTTCTTTTTACAAAAATATTATTTTCCATATTAAAACATGTGACTTTCGAGTGACAAGAAACAATTTTGTTGCTGCCTTAGGGCTCCCTCTCACCTTAATGTTACTTACATAAATCTTAAAATTTAGTTTTGTCTTTAAAAATGAGTTAATAGTGAGAAAGTAAGTTAACGTGTAGAAATTTTGAAGTTCATTTCTCTGTATTGTAAGTGCACTAAAGAAATAAGTTTATTAGATTTTAAAAGTTTGAAAAAAAGAAAAAGTAAATTGTAGAAATAAAAATATTCGAAGAACATAGTTTTTTTTTTTTTTGTAATGTAGAACATAGTTTTATTTCAATTGTTTGTATCAAGGGATAATAAGCTCTCATGTTGCAAGAATTCCAAAAAAAATTTTGCAAAATATATATTATGAAAAGTATATAATTATAATATCGAAGTTATTTTTTAATACCCCTTGTATCTATATACTACAGAAAATATATAGTTATAATATTATTATAGCTATGTATTTCTATTCATCCTTGTATCAATCACAAGTGTTTCCTTTATGTGATGGTTGATCTGTTTGCTTAGCAGCTAGAGAAAATGGGGTCTGTTGATGAATATCATATCCAACAAATAATTGTCAACATGCCAGAAAAGATTGAACCTGCCCTGTGGCCTGATCAGTGTTGTATCTACAATGTTCCTGCTAGTCTTTTTCATGTGAAAGAAGATGCCTATACTCCTCTATTGATCTCAATTGGCCCTATCCACCATAACAACCAAAAACTAAAGGAAATGCAAAAGCAGAAACACAGATATTTTCTTTTCTTTTGGGAAAGCCTAGTGAACAAACATGATTTAGTGCACTATAAAGCCTTCCTTGAACAAGAAGAGCAAAAAATACGCCATTGTTACCAAAAGAACTTCTCTGAAATCAGTAAGGAAGAATTTGTGGAAATGATACTGTTGGATGCTGTGTTCATCATGGAGCTATTTTTTAGGGAAAAAAAACTGAGGGAAACAAAACGATGTGAACACAAGGATGATTATATATTAACTCAACCATGTGTTAGCAAAAGTATCCAGTGTGACTTGTTGCTGCTTGAAAATCAGCTTCCAATGTTTGTGTTGGAAAAACTATATGGAACAGTTGTCCCATGCAATGTCAAGAAGCATACCACATTTGTTGAGCTTGCATATGAGTACTTCCAATCTTGTTATGCTCATCAGGTATCTTCAGAGAGAGAATCTGAGCCAAAGAAGTGGGAGAACTCACTACATTTCACTGATCTTGTTAGATATTCCTATCTCCCCATTGAACTGAGCTATGACAGTGACAGTGATAAAAACAAGCAAACTTGTTTTCTAAGAACAGCAACAAAGTTGAATGAGGCTGGGATAAGCTTTGAGAAGGATGATAATAGACGCTTGCTTGACATAAAGTTTGAGAAGAAGCCATTCTTAAGCTTGTTTCTTTGCTTGGGATGCTTGCCACACTCCAAGTGTTTCAAAGCTCGATTTCTATTCCCCATTTTAAAAGTAGACCACAGAACAGAACGTGTTCTTAGGAACCTAATAGCACTTGAGCAGTGTCACTATCCTGAGGAGCCTTACATTTGCAACTATGTTTCTCTAATTGATTCTCTTATTCATACCAAAGATGATGCAGAGTTGCTGGTTGAGAAAGAAGCTATTGTCCATGAACTGGGAAGTGATAAGGAATTGGCAAATCTGGTTAACAATCTTTGCAAACATGTGGTGACAAATTCAAACTGTTACCACCAAATTATGAAAGATATTGATGAACACTACAACAACAAATGGAAATGGGCAATGGGTACATTCAGGTGGGTGTACTTCCGTGACCCTTGGAGAAGCAGTTCTACTGTAGTGGGGATTGCTGTTCTAATATTCACCATCTTCAACTTTTGTCGTGTAATTCAGCTTATATTTTAGTTATTTCGGAATTATTTATTGAATCACCTTCTCTGTATTATATCATTATCAGTTGTTAGTGTCTTTCCGTTTTTTAGTGTCAATTAGAAAGTTTAATGGTCTTTTAAGTATGAAGTAATGACATGTGACGACTGCACTAAGTTGTTTAATAAATCTTCTATTAGCGATGTAATGGATAAGTTATGTGTAGTATAATGAGTCATTAAATTAATGTTTATTCAGGTGTAATGTGTTTTTTAATTGTTATTTTTCGGTTTTAGTTTCTAGCTTAAATAAGCTTGGGTTAAAAATAAAAAAACATTCCCTCTTCCAAACCGTATTTTCTACATCTTATTTTTATAACATCAATATTTGTAGCACTATAACTCTTCAATTTCTCGTTTACTTGTACTAAAACTAACTTGCTTATAAAATGTTGCTCATATGTGTGATGCTGCTAGTACATCCTGAGTTCTTGGAAAGGTGCTAAAATGATTGATGACTTTTCTAAATCAGGCTACTTCAATAGGGAATAAGATCCTCTAATTTTTGTTATAAACTGATATCCTCTAAGAATCTTTTTAAGTTAAACTTTGAATTGAGGTAGAAAGTTTCCCTAGCTTTTAAATGGATCCAATTTGGCCAAATTTCATTAAGTGTGCAAATCATTATCAGAACTGAAAGGTAGACTGTTTCAGTGTAATACAGCCCCAAAATATCCCAAGCAGCATCAGACTCTAACCATTTCGCTTGAACCCAAGTAACTACATTAAAATCAGTTAACCAAATTAAATTACAAAAAGTAAAAATCAAGATTCTAGACATCCAAAGTCAAATAAACAGTTAACTTGGACTAAAGCTGAACCAGCAATACTATACTAGTTGTGATGTATAAGGTCTTATAGTATAAATTTATATTATATATTATGATATTTTCAGTTGTTTGGTGTGACCATCGTATAGTATAAAATTATACAGCAGGATTCCTTTATACATCAAATGATGTATAATTTAATCATGTATAGGAGTGATGGATTAGGCCTGATAAGGGATTGATATATTAATATTGCTTACAAGTACAATTCCCAAGAACTAATATATCATTTTAATATTTATATAGTAAAATAATTTTTTTAATAT
Organism: Gastrolobium bilobum; assembly: GCF_033153095.1. Lineage (NCBI taxonomy): Eukaryota > Viridiplantae > Streptophyta > Magnoliopsida > Fabales > Fabaceae > Gastrolobium > Gastrolobium bilobum. Next base: position 35,614 of record NW_026899914.1, read on the forward strand.
ATTAATTTTTAAAATATTGGAGGATATTATCTTATACAATACTATACCAAACGCTGGATAATATTAAAATTTATTTAGGTCTTATACTATCAGACCTTATATTATATTATGCACCAAATATGTCCTCAATTGGTTATGATGTTTTGATATGACATTATTATATCAAAGGAAAAAACAATTGCTATTTTTCTGACACCCTTATATTAAAGTGAGGGATCTTGTTATAATAAGAAAAGAGAAAAAGATTGTAGAATATAATAAAATTCACTAATTTTTATAAATATAATAAAAAATATTATGCAATAAAAAAAATATTAAACTCCATAAAGAATATATTAGAACATTCATTAATGAATTAAATAGACCGGGAGTCTGGACACGTCGTATCTACTGCTGGGCACATACTTCAAGGAGTGATTTTTATTATTTTCTTGACTAGACTCTAGCTTTTCAGCTTTTAGTTTCACACCGCTGGAATTTGGTATATAATAACATTTATTTTAATGCTTCCTTACACGTGTCATATATAAGGGTGTTCTTTGGTTTAATCACCCCTGTTGACAGAACTTGCTGATTTTGAACCAATTCGATAAATCCAATAATTTGAATCGTATCAACTGAATTTGGATAGGTTGATTAGATAACCGGATAAGTGTTGTTTTTGAAAATATTATATTTACAAATTTTTTAATTATATTTTTATAAATTATATTAAATATGAGTAATGATCTTTCAATCAAGAATATATGATCAATCATATTTCGTATAACTTATAAAAAAATTTGCAAACAGATCATTCTCATATATATATACATATATATATATATATAGCGAAAATTTATATTTATAAATTTTTTGTTTACAAACTACACTAGTTGTAAGTTGTAACCGGTCATACTTCAATTAAGAGTGTATCCGATTATAATTTGTAAAAAAAATATGTAAACAAATCTTTTCTTTTATTTATATATATATATATATATATATGAGGTAGAATTATCTATTACCACATAAAAAATATTAATCCTTTTGTTAGATTGAGATATTTTCAGTTTAGATTTATTTGATCCTGTAAATCTGTTACTGTTTTTATTTTATAGGAACGTTTGTTTAGATAGAAAAATATTAGGAAGTTTGTTATTATTTGATCTTATCTCAGATCAGAATTCATTTGTATATATACTCTTATTTGAGAATGAATAAGATAACAGAGAATTATTTCAATTTGACATGGTATCACCGAGCTGTGTTCTTGTTCCTGGGAAATAATTATTGGTCCCACATCGTTTCCCTTACTATTTTTTCATTCCTCCTCACCCACCCTCTCTTCGAACGTCTCATTCTCGAACGGCCGAACTTTTCTTTCCCTTCTTTCTAAAACTCCCAAATTTATTCAAACTCCTACTTCCATTCCCCGAATCTTCCTTTCTCCCCTTCCCAAATATCCCAAATTTCATCAACTCCCTCTTTCCATTCGATCTCAGTAATGGATTCTCCACCACATTCTGATTCTGACTCACCACAAGACACCCCTGCTCCTCAGAATCCTAACCCTAACCCTCCGAACATTGTGATTCATCAGGATAACTCCTCTCTTCCCTTAACCATAATCTTGGATGATTCCAATTACCCATTATGGTCTCAATTGATGGATATGCGCATTGGCGCACGCAACAAATCTGGCTTTCTTGACGGCACAACTCTGAAGCCTCCACCCTCTGATCCGTCGTATGCCACCTGGGTAACCGACAACAAAAGAGTCAAAAGCTGGTTAATTGATTCTATGAACCCTAGCCTTATGCAGCGCTTCATTCGGCTGGAAACTGCCCACGAAATTTGGGAGGCAACCTCTCGAACATTCTATGATGGTTCAGATGAAACTTGTTTATTCGATTTGAACCAGCGGTCATTCTCCACTAAGCAAATGGGTAGGCCTCTCTCCACCTATTATAATGAACTTCTTGCTCTATTTCAAGAAATTGATCACCGACTCTACTCCTCCAACACTGTGGAAGGGGTCACCAATGGTCATTCGGCCCTCTCTCGTCTACGTGTTCACATTTTTTTGGCCGGTTTGGACTCTGAATTTGATCAAATTTGTGGTGAAATTCTTCGGAAGGATCCCAAGCTTGATCTGGAATCTACATATGCATATGTCCGCCGTGACTCCCACCAACGCCAATCCATGGGTGCTCCAAAACCATCTTCTGATAACACGGCACTCCTTTCTCATCAGGCACGGATTCCTTCCCGTCCACGAAGTGAGAAATCTTCTGGGAAATCATCCTCACTTGTTTGCACTCATTGTGGTGTTTCGGGACACTCCAAGCAACGATGCTATGAACTAATCGGATACCCTGAATGGTGGGACTTCACACTCCGGCCCCGCAAGAAACTTCCGAACAAAGCACCTGCTCCTTCTCCACCCCAAGCGAATGTTGCACATGCAGGAATTTTGGGTAAGCAATTTGTTTTTTCTGCACAAAGTAGGAATTCTACTTGGATTATTGATACAGGAGCCTCCAATCATATGGTTCAGGACTCCTCCTTGTTGCATGATTTTCAACCTTGTTCCCAATCTTTTATCTCTACTGCCAATGGGGGTACTTCCCAGATTACTGGTCAAGGATCTCTAACTCTATCTCCTAATTTCACCCTTTCTTCTGTATTATGTGTTCCCACTTTAGCATTTAATCTCTTATCTGTTAGTCAATTGACTACTGATCATAATTGCTCTGTTATTTTTGGACCTACCTTCTGTTCTTTTCAGGACATCCACCAGAGGAAGATGCTTGGTTGTGGTGTTAAATATGGGGACCTCTATTATTTGGATCTTGGACCACGCCCTCAGAATTCCATAACTCAGGCGTATGCCACATTAAATAAATCGAAGGCTTCTGCTGACATTTGGCTATGGCATCGTAGACTAGGTCACTTATCATTTGGGTATTTGCAAAAATTGTTTCCTAAGTTGTTTTCCTCTTTGAATCCTTCTGAATTCTATTGTTCTATTTGTGAGTTGGCTAAAAGCCATCGCGTCCCTTATTTTCCTAGTTTGAATAAAAGTACCTTTCCTTTTCAAGTTGTACATTCAGACGTTTGGGGCCCTGCCAAGGTGCCATCTCTTTCCCGCGCTTACTATTATGTCTCTTTTGTGGATGAATGTACTCGTATGATTTGGATCTCTCTTTTAAAACATAAGAATGAGGTGTTTGATGCCTTTAAAAAATTCTGTAACATGGTAAAAAATCAATTTCAAACTTCTGTCCAAATTCTCCAATCGGACAATGGCATGGAATATCTAAATACATCTTTTCATGAATTTCTTGACTCTAACGGTATCAAACACCAAACTTCTTGTGCATATACACCCCAACAAAATGGGTTGGCTGAACGCAAAAATAGACATTTATTAGAAGTTGTTCGTGCTTCCCTATTTGGAATGAATGTTCCTCGTTATTATTGGGGTGAGGCTGTTACCTCCGCAGCCTATCTTATAAATAGGACTCCCTCAAGTGTTCTAAATTTTCAAACTCCTTTTGAGAAACTTCAATCATATTTTTCTACCCCTCACACATCTAATCTTCAACCCAAGGTTTTCGGTTGCACTGCTTTTGTGCATATACCTAAGGTTCTTCGTAACAAACTTGACCCTTGTGCTTGTAAGTGTATCTTTGTTGGTTATTCTGACCTTCAGAAAGGTTACCGCTGTTATGATCCTATTCTTCGAAAAATATATATTACTCTTGATGTCTCTTTCAGGGAAACAGAAGCATATTACTCAGGGGGAGTATCTCACTCTTCTTCTCAGGGGGAGACTGCAATAACCAGTGGAGAAGAAGTGTTAGTTTCGATTCCTATCCCACAGGTTCCTACACCAACAGTCAGTCAGAACATTGTTCAATCCGTTTCTGAAGTCACAAATTTAACACCTACAACCAATGCATCACCCTTGGATGATCCAGACCCAGAACCTCCACAACTTACTGAGGTTCATTCTGATCCTTTACAATCTTCTCACAATCCACATGAAAACACTGAATGTATTCCCAATACAGAAATCCCTGACTGTATACCCCATACAGAAATCCGAAGGTCTACTAGACCAACCAAAGGCATTCCACGCCAATTATATAACCCAGATCCTAATGCAAAAATTAAATATCCAATTGGAAATTATGTTTCAACAAAGAGGCTTTCTGAACCTTATGCTTTTGCTACTAATCAATTGTCTAGTATCTATATTCCTACTAACATGCAGGATGCAATTGCTAATCCAAAATGGAAGGAAGCCATAAATGTGGAAATGGAGGCATTACAAAGAAACTCAACTTGGGAAATAATTCCTCTCCCTAAAGGTAAACAAACCATCGGTTGCAAATGGATATTTACTTTAAAGCTCAAAGCAGATGGCAGTATAGACAGATATAAGGCCAGACTTGTAGCAAAAGGATATACACAAAGATTTGGCATCGACTATCAAGAAACGTTTGCACCCGTAGCCAAACTCAACACCATTCGAATTCTGATTTCCATTGCAGCAACAAGAAATTGGGTTTTGAAGCAATTTGATGTTAAGAATGCGTTCCTAAATGGTGATTTGGAAGAAGAAGTGTATATGGATATCCCACCGGGTGTTAGGGGAGCAGGAAGTAACCAAGTATGCAGATTAAAAAAGGCTCTCTACGGGTTGAAGCAGTCCCCAAGGGCTTGGTTTGGCAGATTTACCCTTGCAATGAAGAAGTTCAATTACAAACAGAGCAACTCAGACCATACCTTGTTCACAAAACACAAGGATGGAAAGGTAACTATCTTGATTGTTTATGTGGATGATATTATAGTAACTGGAGATGATGACTGTGAAAGAAAACTGTTAGAAAAATATCTAGCAACTGAATTTGAAATGAAAGATTTGGGACACTTGAAGTACTTCCTTGGCATTGAAGTAGCAAGGTCAGATCAAGGAATATGTCTATCACAAAGAAAATATGTACTTGATTTACTTATGGAGACAGGGATGCTGGCTTGCAAACCGGTGGACACCCCTATTGAAATGAATCACACACTTGGGATTTATCCTAATCAAACTCTAGCTGACAAGGACAAATACCAAAGACTAGTTGGAAGATTAATCTACTTAGCACACACTAGACCTGACATTGCATATGCTGTCAGTATAGTTAGTAGATTTATGCACTCACCAAGTGAAGATCATATGAATGCTGTTTACCGGATACTAAGATATCTAAAAGGAACACCTGGAAAAGGGTTGTATTTCTCAAAACATAACAAACTGACTGTTGAAGGTTTCACTGATTCAGATTGGGCTGGAGATAAGACTACGAGACAATCAACTTCTGGATATTTTACCTTTGTAGGAGGTAACTTGGTTACTTGGAAGAGCAAAAAACAAAAGGTGGTAGCTAGATCAAGTGCAGAAGCCGAGTTTAGAGGTATGGCTCAAGGAATTTGTGAATTGTTGTGGGTAAGAAGTGTTCTAACAGATATTGGAATCAGTTATGATGAGCCAATGATATTATACTGTGATAATAAAGCAGCCATAGAGATTGCTCATAATCCTGTTCAACATGATAGGACTAAACATGTTGAGGTTGATAGACATTTCATTAAAGAGAAGCTAGACCAGAAGATTATTCAGTTACCATTTGTAAAGTCCGAAGATCAACTTGCTGATGTGTTAACCAAAGCAGTATCTGCCAAAGCCTTTACTGAAGCAATGAACAAGTTGGGTATGATAGACATTCACACACCAACTTGAAGGGGAGTGTTAGATTGAGATATTTTCAGTTTAGATTTATTTGATCCTGTAAATCTGTTACTGTTTTTATTTTATAGGAACGTTTGTTTAGATAGAAAAATATTAGGAAGTTTGTTATTATTTGATCTTATCTCAGATCAGAATTCATTTGTATATATACTCTTATTTGAGAATGAATAAGATAACAGAGAATTATTTCAATTTGACACCTTTGAGTCCGTCATAAAATTCGATTAAAATTAAAATCATATTGCTTTGGGTCTCAAGTTCCTTAAATTGAAACTTCATGACTCAAAATTTTACTTAAATATTAAAAAGAAATAAAAGTTATATTTACAATTTATTTTTTATAATAATTTTTTATTATTGAACTAAAATTAAATTAATAGCTTTCATTTGATATTATTTAATATTTCTAACCATTAATTTAATTTTGATCTAACAAAAAAAGGTAATTGTGAGAGATTATAAGTTAAAAATAATAAATAATAAATATAATATATCCCATTAAATAAATAAATTAAACTTTAAAACTTTGTCTTCATTTGGTCATTCCAAATCACAGCTCCACTCATGACACATTCTCTTATTTAGAGAAATTATCGAAATGAACTCCTAAGTTTAGTACAATTTTTGAATAAATATTAACGAACTAAATTAAATTATTTAAATTATCTCTGGGTAAAAAAAAACTCTGTTACGATGCCATCACAACGCAACATTGTTACGAAAGTTAATCGATTAAAAAAAGCTGAGTAATCGATTACAATGTTTTATTCCACACTAAATCGATTAAATATTTTGTAATCGATTAGAGAAGGACATATTTGTGTATAGTTTTGGAACAGGAATAAATGATTATTTTTTAATTAATAAGGAATAAAAAAAGTCAAAAAGTCGTGGCGTAGTTATTCCAATTTAGGGGAATTGATCTTTTCAATAAATAATTTTAAAAAAAATTTGTACTTATAACCTATTTTTATTTATAATTTTTTATAATCATATTTTAACTGTTTATTTTCACCAATCAATGGTTATTATTTATTACGAATTAATAATTACTTAATGAGTTTGATTTGTAAAAATATTAACTGTTGATGAACGAAAATCAACAATTAAAATATAAAAATAGGTTATGTTAGGTCTGGGAAAGACTGTATTGCTATACTGTATATTATGCGCTCAGAGACACCGAGAATTAGGTATGTGCTTGGCATAGAGCCAATATCTCAATCACTGCGCACAAACAATAGCCTTATAGCCAAGAGTGGGTGTGTGCACAGTATTGGCAGTAATTGTAAATAGGTTAAAAGTGTGTATCTGGGGTATTTAGCCTCTTATTTATAAGGGTTACCTCTATAGGTGATGTGCATCTGGCAATTGTAGTTTTCCGTGCTAAAAATGATGAGAATTAAGTCATAAAAGAGCACTTTTTATACATATTTCCTTATTATATTGACTTTTCCATCTCAATGACATTTCTCACCTATTTGTTATGTTTATATAGGGAGAAGAGGTGGAAACTACGAAAATGTAAAAAGCTTGGTGGCGCGACTCCACACGGGTGGCAGTTCCATGCTGCATCATGTCCTTGGGCCAAAATTCCATAGAAGTGGCGCAGCTTAGCGCCACAATGGCGCAAGTCAGCGCCACCTTGCTTGAGCCAATGACCAGAGATCTGGCGCGGTCCAGCGCCACAGTGGCGCGGTCCCGCGTCAGTTTGCGAGAAAATAATCGCCGTGTTTTTCAAGGACAATTTTGGAAGAAGAAGTCGGGACTATAAATAGAATGCTCAACACATAATTAAGGGGTCCTTTTCAGAAGAAAACCGTCGTGCTCAGATAAGAGAGTTCTGGAGAGACCTTGTTCATCTGTATTCTTCCATTTCTATATTTCTTCAAATTGATGTTGAATATTGATATTTCAGCCATGACCATGGTTGGCTAGGTACTTTTTATTGTAGTTAGGGTCACAAACCCTATGTGAACCCTTGTTTCAACGGATTGATTTATTTTTACTCGTTTATATATTTATCTTTATCTCTACTCTTTATCTTTATCTATATAGCAAATTTGACTTCAAGGCTTGATAAGATGCAACTTTCTGGTATTCAGGCTAAAGCTGTTGCGGTTGTGTGTGAATATTGTCAGGACAATTATGAGTCTAATGAATGTCTTTCTTTGTTGTCTTCTGATCCTCCTCAACAAATGTGAATGGAATTTCGTATGATCAAAGACCTCCGCCGCAAAATATTCCAAGAAATAAGAATTTTCGTACTGGAAGCAATAATTTTCAGAGAAGGGTGCAGGGAACTGGTCTTGATTTCAAGTCTAACAACTATTTGTAGCCTCCACCAATCCAACCCAAGGAACCTTCTGATTTGGAGAAGTTAGAAGGACAAATGGCTCAACATTCTAATGCTTTAATGGAGGAGACTAGAGCCAATACAAAGAACACAAATGCATCTATCAGAAATTTGGAGAATCAAATTGGCCAACTAGCTAAACAAATTGTTGATAGAACTCCATGTACCTTTCCTAGTAATACAATTACTAATCCAAAGGAAGATTGTATGGCCATCACAACTAAAAGTGGTAAAGTGGTGGTCGCCCCAGAAAAGCCAAACTTAAATGTGGGAACTTATGAGAAGCTTAATGGGGTTGAGGAGCCAGAAAAAGAAGTTGTAGTTCCTTCTAAGGGTGTGAAGCCTCTTCAGAAATGTGAAAAAAAAGAGCAACCCATTGTTGTGGAAAAGAAGAAATTTGAGCTGAGTCCTGGATATGTGAGAGCCATGGCACCTTATCCTGAAAGATTCAAGAAAGATGCTCAGAAGCAGCAATATGTCAGATTTCTTGATATCTTCAAAAAGTTGCACGTTAATATACTGTTTATGCGGCTCTGGTCAATATGCCCAACTATGCCAAGTTTATGAAGGATCTTTTATCAAGAAAACACAAGTTGCAAGAATGCCAAACTGTAGCACTTACTGAGGAGTGCAGTGCTATTATTACAAGGAAATGTCCTCTTAAGCTTCGTGATCCCAGAAGTTTTAACATTCCTATTGAAATTGGTAACACTAAAATTGGCAGGGCATTATCCGATCTTGGGGCTAGCATTAATTTGATGCCTCTTTCTGTTTGTAAATCCTTTGGGATCACTGAGTTGAAACCTACTTTGGTATCTCTTCAACTTGCTGATAGATCTTTAAGGAAGCCCAGTGGTATAATTGAAGATGTTCTTGTGAAAGTGGATAAGTTCATCTTTCCTGCTAATTTTGTGGTGCTTGATATGGAGGCAGAAAATGAAATGTCTCTTCTTTTGGGCAGACCTTTCTTAGCTACATCTCGTGCAATGATTGATGTAGAGCACAGAAAGCTGGTGTTGAGAATGAATGAAGAAACAATATTACAATGTTTTTGATTGTATGAAAAGACCTATTGAAAATGGTGATTGTTTCAGACTTGATGTCTTAGAGGAGGTGGTTCATGAAGAGAAAACTCTTATTCAAGAGCTTGAAGAGGATTTGAAAAACCGTGATCATGTTCATTTTGAAGATGAGATTGCTGATGTCTCTGAGGTTCTTAAAAAGAAGGAGTCTGATAAAGAAGGGTTGTCTTCTGATGCTGAAAGAAAACTAAAAGAGGTTCTCTTAGAGCACAAGACTGCGTTGGGGTGTCCACTTCTGATCGTAAACGTATAAGTCCTTCTTTTTGTACCCACAAAAGTCTCATGGAGGATGATGTCAAACCTGTGAGGAAACCTCAAATGAGGCTTAATCCTACAAAGAAGAAGGTGGTGAGAAAGGAAGTAGTAAAACTTCTTGATGCTGGTATGATTTACCCAATTTCAGATACTGGTTGGGTAAGTCCAGTGAAAACAGTTCCGAAGAAAGGAGGCGTTCCTGCGGTCCATTACGAAAAAAATAAACTAATTCCGACTAGAATTATTACTGGTTGGAGGATGTGTGTGGATTACCGGAGGTTGAATGCCACCAAAAGGAGGACCTGTGAGAGAGACACCGATACTCTGTCTCTCAAAGAAAACAATACTTGAAAGAGGTAACCGTCAGGCTCGTGACGTTAAACAAGCGCTCATTGAGAGGCAACCCAATGTAGAGTTTATTTTATTCTTCTAAAAAAAACCTGTTTTCTGATATTGATTCCAACTGTTGGTTTGTTTTGTTTTGTTTTTGAGATAAAGTTGGAATCAAATCTGGGAATGGTGGTTTGTCATGAACTTCCGGATTGATTACATCTCCTTACTGCAGGAGATTGTTTTATTTTCATTATTTTAGTTTATCTTTTTAGTAATTTTTGTTGTTTTATTATGACCATAGGTTGATGTAAGGGTCATTTAGCTGATTTGAGTTGGTCTATTTCCCAAACACTCTGATGTTTTATTGTGCGCATTATAGTTTATCCTATATGTTGTTGTTTGTTCCATGGTGCAGATTTTTTATCCATCTTTGGTTTGACTATTGTTGGGGACAACAATTATTTAAATCTGGGAATGGTAGGCTTTGGGAAAACACTTTGGAACTGCAATTCTTTCTATCAGGGGAGATATTCTGAACTCTTTACAGTCTATTTTTAGTTAGCCATTTTGTGTTGCTCTTCTAAAAATAATAATCTTTGGAAACATATTTCTTAAGCAATTCTCAGGTTTAAATGTGCTTATCCAGTTAATGTGCTTGATTGAATTTTAGGAAGTATGTTGTATGACATTTTGGCATGACATTGCATATGTATAATTGGATTACATGATTGCTCATTTGTCTGAACTGATGTTGTGAAATTCTGATAATGTCTGAGGTTAATTTTTTTGAGTCAATATTGATACCATAACTGTGAGGTTTGAGCTTAAACACTAAATTTTCTTGTTGAGAGACCTCACTTTTATAACACTCTAGAACTTGATCTGTTTCTCTGTAATGCTTGCATTGGTTGAAATGATAAAGGAATTTTGTTCTTATTAGCCTATGGCCAAAATAGCCCACCTGTATGAAATTTTTTCATTGCTAGCCCCTTGAGCCTGAGTGATATTTTGTTGATAAATGACCTGTGGCCTGAGTGATGGCTTAGCTTATATCCATATGACTTACCTTGATTAAGATTGAATTACTGATGTGTTGAAAAATAAAACAAAAAAATTGAGGTAAGCTCCACAAAAGTTAAGTGATTAGGGGATGTAGATTTCATCTGTACCCTTATAAAAAAAAGGGAAAATTGAAAGCGAAAGAAAAAGGATAAATATGCATAAAAGGTGGCTAAAAGGAATTAATTCCCGAAATTCTGTGGGAATGTTAGTGGAGCAAAACTATTGAGTTGAATGTGTTAAAATGAAAGAGTATCAGTTTTTCAATCTCATTGTTGTTGAGCTACTATCTATATATTTCTACCCTTTAACCCGGCCAAGTTACAACCTGTGAAGTCCTTTTGATCAACTAGTGCATGTGTTTGATTCTTCATTTTTAAGAATTTTTGAGAATATGATCAAGCCTATGGTAGTGTTATAGCTGTGATTGATTTAGTGCTCATGATATCCTTAAACACTGAGTGTTGAGTGAACATTATTTATCTGTGTGAGGGGTAATCAATGTAGACTTGTAACTTTAGAAAGCTGATGACATTGTTGGAAATTTATGATATTGGGTTAGTCATGCATAGCATATTGTGTCTGAGAGTGTCTATGTATTGTTATGCTGGATTAATTGATTGTTTCTGGATTGAGTCTTGTACATTGCTGGGGACAACAACGTTTAAATCTGGGAATGATTTGATGTGCCTCTGGCAGTTGTAGTTTTCCAGGCTAAAAATGATGAGAATTAAGTCATAAAAGAGCACTTTTTATACATATTTTCTTATTATATTCACTTTTCCATCTCAATGACATTTCTCACCTATTTGTTATGTTTATATAGGGAGAAAAGGTGGAAACTACGAAAGTGTAAAAAACTTGGTGGCGCGACTCCACACGGGTGGAAGTTCCATGCTGCATCATGTCCTTGAGCCAAAATTCCAGAGAAGTGGCGCAGCTTAGCGCCACACTGGTGCAAGTCAGTGCCACCTTGCTTTGGCCAATGACCAGAGATCTGGTGCGGTCCAGCGCCACAGTGGCGCGGTCCCGCGCCCGTTTGCGAGAAAATAATCGCCGTATTTTTACAAGGACAATTTTGGAAGAAGAAGTTGGGACTATAAATAGGATGCTCAACACAGAATTAGGGGGTCCTTTTTCAGAAGAAAACTGTCGTGCTCAGAGAAGAGAGTCTGGAGAGACCTTGTTCATCTGTATTCTTCCATTTCTATATTTCTTCAAGTTGATGTTGAATATTGATATTTCAGCCATGACCATGGTTGACTAGGTACTTTTTATTGTAGTTAGGGTCACAAACGCTATGTGAACCCTTGTTTCAACGGATTGATTTATTTTTACTCGTTTATATATTTATCTTTATCTCTACTTTGTGCGTAATTTCTATCTTCTTTGTTAGAACTAATCAATCTAATAGTTGATGATAGTTTGAGGGTTGGAACCCTAGATAGGAATATTGGGGTTTTGATCTTGAAAGGGAGTAGGATAACAATTTGTATGCATGCTAAGAATAGACGTATATTTGATTGCAGATGTTTTATTTATCGTGCTCATTGCTTAATTTCATGAGGGAATGCTAAGGGATTAGGATTCCAATTGGGGTTAAAGGGTTAGATTGCCGAGGGATTGGAATTTAACTAATTATTTTTAGATGATAAATTATCTGAGTATTTATGTAAATAAGTATTGTAAATCAATCCAACGTAAGAAACGGGGATCATTTGGTGAGTGCACTCTAGCTACAATGTCTTCTTATATTTTATAAAATTAATCTCTGTTCTATTTTTCACAACAAAAATTCCAAAAAAAAAAATACGTTTTTATTTTAGTTCTTATTTTTACCCAAATCACCAACATTTTTTATATCTATTCGAATTCCTTCCATCTTAAAAAGAACGATTATTTAATATTTGATCACAATCCCTGTGAAGACGATACTTTCTTATCATTATATTACTTGTGCGATCGGTATACTTGTCGGGTAGAATCAATAGGCTTAAGCCTTCTTGATCTCCCAGTTGTAGTAGGATTTAATTTCCTTCTGTTGGGATAAGATCATTATCATTGATCTTTTGCTGTTAATGTGGTTAGGTTAATTAAGTATTTGTCCTTTGGAGGATTCTTAGGTAGGTAGTTAGGATATGATACATATCCATAACAGTTGTCCCCCAACCCGGTATTGCGGAGCTCGGAATGCCGGGGTGTTGAGGTATTATCTCGGCTTCAACATTACCAAGTTCATGCGTTTGGTGTTTCGAGTTAGTTGCGTCGAAGACTGGGTCATGTGTTCGACATTCGAAGTGTCAATAAAATGTGAGCTCGATTTGAGGAGCTTTTTTCCTCTTTGTCGAGATATCAATCTGTTGTTTTTGGCCGTGATGCGTGTTTCGACAGTGACATCGTGGATGAAGTCAGATGTGGTCTTATCACATTGGCCTGACCTTTCACTTCTTGTCTGCAATGACGATTACGAATTTCCACGTGTTATTCCCTTATTAGCGGTTCGTGCATTGTGGGGTGAGCACCGCTCTGGACCTTTGCAGGTCATGAGTGCATTTATTTAATGCGTGCAGAAGTGATTTTACCATTTAGCCCTTGGTTATCTAACCGTTTAAGGCCTCTTCGTCTTAGCGCCTGGAATGCTTTTTCCTATAAATGCCTATTTTCAAAACGATTTTAGGATTTTCGTTCTTCTTCGGATCTTCCTCCTGGCATTTTCTTCCTTGAGTGTTTCCTCTTGTCATCATTGTTTGTGAAGGTTCTTTGTTGAGTTCACAGTTGCTTTACTCGATCCTTACTCAGGTACTTCTTCCTTCCGTCTTTGCTTTTGCTGTTTATTTGACTACGCAATCTTAGGATTTTAGAGTGTAGCATTCTGCTTTTTATTGAGTTTGTGTTCCTTCCGTCAGTCTCCTTTGATTCTTTTAGAGATTCTCTATTTTTGGGATCTCTGATGAGTATTCCTGGTCCACCTTCTAGTTCGTCTTGTGGCCGAGGTGGTGATGGAGATGAGGAGGTAGTGAAACAAATGCCTCGGGCAGTTCAATATTGGTTCTATGGTAAGGAGTATACCGAGGAGGAAAAACTGCAACAGCTTTTCTGAAGCCATCGAGGAGGTCACCGAGTTTCCCAATGTCAAATTTAAAATTTAAAATTTGATAGCTAACCTAAGAGCCATTAGATAAAAAAAGATCACTTTGATTTGTAAGCATGTGACACCATTGATCTTTTTTTATCTAACAGCTCTCAGATGAGGTATCAAACTTTAAATTTTTTACAGGTGTCAAAGGATCCTACCCCCTTGCCCCCCCCACATATATATATATGGGATAGGATCCTTTAACACCAGTGTCAAATTTTAAATTTAACACCTTGTTTGAGATCCATTAGATAAAAAAAGATCAACGACTCTGATTTGTAAGCATGTGACCTATTGAACTTTTTTTATCTAACGGCTCTCAGATAAGGTGTCAAAATTTAAATTTGACACCAGTATCAAAGGATCCTACACCTATATATATATATATATATATATATATATATATATATATATATATTTTCTTCCATCACTATAAATAAAGTTATCATCATTTTGGTGTTAAGACAAAAAAAAATATAGTCCCAAAATAAATTGGAATTACAAAAATATTTTTCTTCAAATTATTAAATGATATCATTTTGAGTTAACTGGAAAGAAGTTATTTTTAATAACTGGGTAAACATTAAATCTATAAAAAATTCTAATTTCTTCGAAATTTATCCACTATGAGAGAAGAGATTAAAAAATAAATAATAAAAAAGAAGAGATTATACTTATTTTTTTAATATGTTTTATTATCAAATTTATTATTGTTAAATTAAAATCAAATAAATAATTTTTATTTGATATTATTTTATAATTGTTAATTTAATTTTGATTCACGGTAATAAAATCAAAAGTAAGAGATAGTAAAAAAATAAAAAACAACCTGTCACTTTAAAAAAATTGGAAAGTGTGACAGCAACCGGTCAAAAATGTTCTGCTAAATGCCGAGACCAAATATAAAAAACAATTAAGAAAATATTGGAATCAGTAAAAAGGAAGAGTTTTCAAGAATATTCACAAGTGAACTTTCGAATAAAATTGACTCATGAAGACTAATAAAGAGACGAAGAGTGAAGGGCAATAAACAAAGGGGGTTATATTTTTAAGGGGAAAATCCCAAAAAAAAGTTGAAAAGAAAGTTCCGGGTGGAGGTGTGCTGAGAATAGCAATTCAAATTGACTTTAACCATTTATCACATGCCATTATGGGCTTTTAAGTACATGATGGGTTTTCTTTTTTAATTTATTAGTGATAAAAAAAGTTCCCATTCTGCTAAAAAATTACGACTCTCCAATCCAATCTACTAGCTTTGGACATGTAAAATCCTAGGTTTAACTAAGTCGCCACTAACCTAATTCTTACGTGTTAGTTTTGTTTGGTTATGCTGATTTGGGGTTTTATGGTGATTGGGTTGTGAGTTTAATGAGGGGAGGAAGTTGGATTTTAAGAAAAAAAATAAATTATTTTGATATTGTGGTTCTAGTTTAATATTTTAAAATCAGTTTTAAAAAAAATAATTTTTTCATATTTTTTTTCAATCGGTGGGACGTCCCTCCCAAAACGAAAACAGGTGTAGAAGAAAAATGGTAGAGCGAATCTCTCGTGTTAAATAAAACATGAAATGAGCTGAATAACAGTGATAAAAGAAAAAAAAAATATTAAGATAGGTAGTTACAAAATTATATTAATTTACTTTTGTATAGTTACAATTTTTTCACGTAACCATCTCATGTTTTATTTAACACAGAATCTATTTCTATAAAATCAAACCAAGATAGCGACAAATAACTGCCCATATAAATTAATCTCATCAATAAAATTGAAATTAATTTCATTTGAAAATGAGTTCTCATGTTTGAAACCCATAATAAAATTAAATTTAAAGTTATTTGTAAATAAATTGTTTTTAAAAGCCTAAACAATGAACGAAACTAATTTGTTTTAATATTTTATTTAATAGTAAGGTAAATTAAACAAACTAAAATCTAATCAAATTTCGTTGAATTTAGCACATTTTTTAAGGGCAATATTTTTCTCCCGTTATTTTTTACAGTGTTTAATAACCTGGTTCGGTCATCGATCCGGGCAAGGTCAAGGGTCAGGGGGTTACGAGTTCAATCAAGGGGTCACATGGTCATTACGTTGGCCCGATTTTATATATTAAATAAATATATATAAATATATATATATATATATATATATATATATATGAAAAAAATATTTCTGCAATTACTGCAAATAAGTTACCTGCATTTATTCCCAAAACAACGTCGTTTTGGTCTTGAAATATTAAAAATTATAAATATAAAGACTATTATAACCCTGAAATAAATTAAAATTACAAAAATACTATGATTTTCGCCCCAAAACGATGTCGTATTGGGTTTACTGCAGATAACTTATCTGCAGTAACTGCAGAAAAAGCGAACCCTATATATATATATATATATATATATATATATATATATATATATATATATATGGGATTTACATTTCTGCAGCTGCTGTACGTGCAACAATCAAATACTTGCCATATACATACTTGGAAACATTAAATGCTGGGAATCATAACCATACAAAGGATAAAAGCATTAAATATGGGGAATCATAACCATACACTTGTCGTTGTTGTACGTAAAGCGGCTGCAAAAATAATTTTATATATATATATCCTATATGAAAATATTAAAAAACAAACCACCAATCATCAAAGATTCAAAATATACTTTACATAATTCACCAATAACAACCACAAGTCAATATTACATAACCTAATTAAAGTATCAGAATACCAAAGTACAAAACTCATATTCTAATGGGGTCACTACGCTGACCTGGTTCTGCCTCTTTTGATAAGGTTCCTGACAAAGGAAAATTTAAAGGAAGTAAGAATGAGTTTTTGTTTTCCATCAACGACTGTAAGGATCATTTGAATGGATAAAATTCTTACATTTTCTAGAAGATTCACGACAACAAGGTGAAGATTGAAGATGTCTCGGTCGCTGGGAGAGAAGAGAACGATTAGATTTAAGTTTGTAAGCATTTTTATTTTACAAGCCTATCTCAACAAAATTCCTCAATATTAAAGGCTATATGACAGCAAGCTACTTCTTCCACAAACTTTACCGTCAATAAACTTCAGCCACCCGCAAGAACCAATAAGGAGAAATCTTTACCTTTACCATGGAGAAAGACATCTCTCAAAGCTGTCATCTCTCCATTATATATACATATATGTTAACCCAAGGTACACATCTTCTTCTGTATAATAAAAACCTTCTTGAACCAAATCTGACTTGAGCATCGGAGTGTCTTGCAAGTACATCTCTCATCTTGTTCCATTGAAGACCCATGGGTTAAAGCTGCTCCAACTGCAAGATGCTCTGACTCAAGAAAGTTCCAGATTATTTATGTAGAGGAAGATCACATGATCAACCCAATTATAATACTGGTTCTGATCATTGGCTCCGTCTGTAGGGAGAGGTACACTTTAATTTCCACCCCAAAAGGTACACGTAATTTGCCTAGAGTTTTTTATCTTTGTTGCCCATGGATGTTATATGTTAGCGAAGAGTGTTTATCATTTTGAATGACACAACTTATATCCTTTCACTCTCACAAAGAGGTGGAATCCACACCTTTATATTTTTTTTGTCTACTCTCTCTCTTTCTTTATTTATTTCTTTCTCTCACTTAAAATAATATAATTTTATATCCTTTAAAATGATGCGTACTTTTTCCTATATGTTATCTATCCTGCAAAGCAACTGTATAGCAACTATCTCACATGTTGTATCTTGCGTCTTTTCCTTGAATAATGATGTGACATAAGAAGAAAATTTTCTCTCTGGCTTGATGAACATTATAACAGCTGATGGAAGCACAACATGGGTATGTTCAGGTAAGTGTATTTCCGTGACCATTGGAGACTCAGTTCAACTATCGTGGGAATTGTTGTCTTCTTATTTGCTGTTGTCAACTTTCTCAGGGTTATTGGTGTACTTCATCCAAAACTCTGGAACTAGAGATCTTGTTAGAAATTTACCATATTTCTTATTATCCATCATCTGTTAATGAATTATTTCAATTACGCATCAATTTCTTTTTTCACCAATAATCAGATTAAACACGAGGAATCCAGAGTAGTGGTAAAATAATTTGTAATTTCTTTGTAATTGAAAGATCACATATTTGAATTCAAAAAATAAAGGTCGTGTACCTGAATTGCCTTCTACCCTACTATCACTAGTCGAGATGTAATATAATATAATTTAATCAGACTAAATTTTTAGAATTTATCTACCAAAGTTTTTCAGAAACTATTGCCTCCTCATAGAAATTGAACTATGGAAGCGAAGGTATACCAAGTTAGAACTGGCTCAATGCATCCAAACATTTCTAAACTTTTTATCGATCAACATTAATATCAATATCACTTTTATCCCAAATAATTGAGGTCACTGACTTAGACTCCATTTATCAATGCTCATTTAAAATAGGGATAAACTTTTAGTCCTTTTATATTACAAACTATACACACTTAAATTATAACACAAATATTTATGTATCATATGTTATAACTTATGTGGGTATATTATGTATTACTCAACAGCTAAAATTTAACATTAGACAATGTATTTGTTCGGAATTCAAACTAAGGTCAAATAGTCAAACCAAAAACATAACTTCTTAGAAACCACTGGACCACATGTTTTAGGACATTAGTCCTATATCATTATGTGTTTGAATAGTTTCGCGTGGAGCACGCTTGTCTCATACCAAACCATTTCAGAATAGTAACTGATTCTTTTATGGGTTTATTTTTTGTCATTTCATATTATAAGAGCATTTTTTTATACACACAAATAAGTGTGGATTTTAAGCTTAAAAAAAAAATCAGTATACAAAACAAAATCTTTATTGCAATTCTTGTATTTCCTTTATATTTTTTTTTTTGTAAACGTATTTCCTTTTTTTTATCACTCATAAAGTTGTTTCAAGGGAGTGATTTTTATTATTTTCTTGACTTGACGGGGCTTTATCCTTTAGTTTCAAGTTTCAGTTTCCCACAGCTGGCGTTTGATGTACAGTAATTTTATTTTAAAAGTATCTTTACACGTGTCATATACAATGGGGAGCTCATTGGTTTGATCAACCCTATTACTGGTATGGTTTGGTGTTTGAACTAATTTAAACAGGGGAAAAATACTTCTTCTACAATTGGAGAAGTATTCTTCTCACGTTGCTGACTCAAATAAATTTTTGATTTTTATTTTTTAAAAAATATATGATGAGGCCCATCATATTTTTGTATTTACTGTTAATGCCCATCATATTTTTTATTTTTTGCACATTGCTTCTCCTTGCTAAAATTATGCCGAATTTTTGCTATATAGTCACCGTATCCTCACGGTCTCCTTATGGTGACTCTTCTATTAAGCTTAGGTTCATATCTTTGTTTCACTATATTAATGTTATGTTGAGATACTACACCCTTATAAGAAAACAATCCTACATCTGTACACAAGCAACTCGAAATTCAATCAAATTTAAATTATATTGATTCAGGTTTTATGAGCTTTGAATAAAATCCATTAAAATATTTCAAATGTAAAATCAAGCTTCAATTATTTTTCAACTTTAATTAAAGGTAAGGTTGCTTTATTGAAACATGACTCAAAAAATAGAGGAAAAAGATGCGCAATCCCTATGAAGGTTACATGTCATGCACATACTTTTTCGAGGAAAAATACCAATATTATTTATTAGTAGAGACATCGTTCATGCATGGAAACTAACTTTTTTATTCAGTGACAAAAAATATAATGTGTAAATAATAGCACTCAAAAGAAGAAATAGCGGAACAGAGCGACATTGGGGAGACAGGATAAGAACGAAATGCTCAGTGGAGCCGAACAATTGGGGTTTTTTTTATCCTTTTGCCTTTTATTAATTAATTAATAGCCATTTTGTTCCTGATTCGAAATTATTTATCAATCTGTCCCTCTTTAATCGACTACCTTACATTTTTAATCGACTAAATGGCCAAAACAGACAAAAAATGGCTGCTGGAAGATTTAGTCGACTAAATCTCCCTATTTAGTCGACTAAATCTTCATATTTGACAAAAAAAAAATAAGTCAGTATGATTTTAATCGATTAAGTAGGGAGATTTAGTCGATTAAATCTCCCAACAACCGTTTAGTCGATTAAAAATGTAAGGTAGTCGATTAAAGAGGGACAGATTGGTAAATAGTTTCAAATCAGGGGCAAAATAGTTATTAATTAATTAATAAGGGGCAAAAGGGTGAAAAAACCCAAACAATTGTCAACATCCAACTTTAAAAATTGCCTGATTAATACTTAAATAATAATAATAAATTTCACATATATTAATAAAATTGTTTATATAATATCAATATGACGCATCTTTAAAATATCAGCACCAACGTCATCAGCAATAAAAAAATATTAAAGATTATTAAATAAAAAATTGTAATATAAATTTAAAGATATATAAATAATTGATTGAGCCAGCTACCAAACAAAAGCGGTGCTACATTATTTAAAGTGGCATGAAGTCTTCGTCAATCATGACTCTTAACCAATATAAAAACACTTACGTACACACACCAAGCACAAACATGGAGAAGGGTGGCAGCTATTGATGAGGAACTGAAACTCCGATTTCACCCGACAACCAGGTTCTGAATCTGTATCCATTATTCTCAACTTATTTTCAATTTTTTTTTCGAGAAATTAATATGAAAGATATTTTTCATCTATATAAATCTTGAAGCAGGGATATTATATAGACTCATTTTAATTTCATTAAAAAATAAGAAGAGGTGAAAATCGAACTTGTAATTACGTGATCATTTCGTATCATATAAAAAATTAATTCAATCCATAATCTTAAATTAGTAAGCCATGAATCTTCAATAATTTTATATTATATCTTTTTAATAAAACTATTCTCACATCAAAGAGATATCTAATGACCATCTTATTCATGTGCGGTTATTCTGTCAGATTTTAGAGCTACTCTGGCCGGAAACATTTCCCCTCTAACAGCCTTTCCGGAGATAACACTCAGCTGGTTTTGGTCCATATCATATCATAGTTTATGATTAAGTAGTTACGATTTTAAATCTTAGATAAAAAATCATTAATATGTTCATAATATACTTGATTCTTTAAATTTTGAATTTTGAAGATAGTGTCTCCTAATTTCTTCCTCTTTGGTGATTCACTATGCGTTCTGTATTTGCAAGTTCTACCAGCAACATAATTGATTAGCTATTTGTTGCACATACTAACTCGTCTTCTCGTGTCTTTCCATAGCAAGTTATTTCTTTTGTGATAAGTTCAACTGCCAAGAGAAACACACTTAAAGCAGGAGATAAAGAGAGAGCTAGAGGGAAGGTGTAAAAAACTGAAAAAGTTGCATTAGAAAGTGTATCAGTGTTTTTACGTGGTATCAGAAATGGGCCGTGCTTTAAAATGTGGAATTAAAATAAATAAATAAAAGCACAAAAAGGTAAACCAAAAATAGGCCTGTGCAATTTCCATGCTTCTAGCCTAAAGGGCTCTTGCGTGAGGGGGCGTGTTGAGATATATAGATAGTCCCACATTGGTTGAAGAGCAACAAATGTGGAGTTTATAAGGCCCTGAGCACTCCCACCCTTTGAGCTAGCCTTTAAGATGATGTATCCCAAGGTTCTTTACATAGGCAAATTGAACAAATTGCATAGAATAAGGGTAAATGATTTAAAGTTTCATAGAATTATTCAACTGATCTGTTTCTTTGGTAAAGCATTTCTAGTTTTTTCTTCTTCTTTTTTTCATCTTTTATAACATAACCAAGTTATGGTGACAAGTAACAATTATTTCTTAACAAATTGCATTTCACTACAAAAAGTCACAACATTTTATTTATGGGTCTTTTTACTTAGATGGTCTTAATTTCCTTATCCATACTTAATTAGTCGTTGCTCAAACTTGAATTTCCAACATGTTATATATGAATCTTTAATTTAATTGTTCTTGATGAATATCATAGTAATAGACCATCATGGCATTGAACAACTGGTTTTGATTTTGGTCTCTATTAAAGTGATCTGTTTTTTCAACTGCTATAGGGAAAAGGAAGTTGAAGTTGGGGTTGCTGCAACAATGGCACATGCTAACACTTCTTTTGCTTTATCTGAACCTGAATTTGAGATGGTGAAACACATAATCGACATTCGAGACTTAGAAGACTTCAAGTTTTCAGAGTGCAGCATCTACAAGGTTCCTTGCAATCTTAGGAAGGTGAATGAGGAAGCCTATACTCCTCAATTGATCTCAATAGGTCCCATTCACCTTGGCAAAGAAGAATCGAAGCCAATGCAAGAGCACAAAAAAAGATATTTCCATTTCTTCTGGGAGCGTGTATATAATGAACAAGCCATGAACAGCTACAAAGATTATCTTGAAACCAAAGAACAAGAAATAAAGCAATGTTATGCACACAAATTCCCTGAAATCAGCAAGGAGAAATTCATGGACATGGTGTTGTTGGACTCTGTGTTCATCATGGAACTCTTTCTAAGGAACAGTTCATGGAAATCAGGTTCATTCAAACATGAGCATGAATATGTGCAAACCAAATCATTTCGATTTAAACACAGTGATGATTACATTTTGACACAGTCATGGCTCAGCAAGGACATTGCAAGGGACTTGATACTAATAGAAAATCAAATTCCAATCTTTGTGCTAAAGGAACTGTATAATACAGTTGTTCCTGAAGTTGACAAAAAGAAAGAACATCCTTCCTTTGTTGAACTTGCACTTGAATACTTTGCATTTTATGACACTCAGAGATCCTCTTCTGATGAAACCAAGGTTCTTTTGGACAAGAACCAGCAGTCCAAGAAACACTTCTTCACTAGCACAATTCTCGGTTTGAAGAAACCTTTGGATAAATCAATGCCCAAAGATAGGTATAAAAATCTAAAGCATTTCACTGATTTGATAAGATTTTTCTACCTTCCTGCTGAAATGGGAAATAGTGGTTGTTCCCTTAATGTGCTAAGAACAGCAACAAAGTTACAAGAATCAGGGGTAAGCTTTGAGAAAGATAAGGAAAGAAGGTTACTTGATATAACCTTTAATAAGAAGCCATTTCTGAGTTCATTTCTTTGCTTGAATTGTTTACCATATTTGAACCATTTCAAAGCACGATTTGTGATTCCTCAATTGAACGTTGATCACACAACAGAATGTGTTCTGAGGAACCTCATTGCTTTTGAGCAGTGTCACTATCCAGAACAACCTTATCTTTGCAACTATGTTTCACTTATTGATTCTCTCATACACACTCGGGTTGATGTTGAATTGCTGGTTGAAAAGGAAGTTATTGTGCATGAATTGGGAAGTGATAAGGAAGTGGCAACTCTTGTTAATGGTCTTTGCAAACATGTTGTGACAAATTCAACATGTTACTATGAGACTATTAATGAGCTTAATAAGCATTACCAGAATGTTTGGAATCGTACCATGGCTGCATTGTGGTTGGTGTATTTCAGAGACCCTTGGAGAGCAAGTTCCACTGTGGTTGGGATTGCTGTGCTCATTTTCGCTGTGTTCAATTTCCTACGTGTTGTTGATTATTTGTTCTAGCTAGCTATACATATTATATAGATGTCGGTTGTTTCGTGCATGTATGAATGAATGAATAAACAGTGTGTCATCGAATGTAATCTCACTAGTACAAATACATTGAATCCTGGGTTGTAAATGTATGAATGAATGAATAAACAGTGTGTTAATCTCACTATTACAAATGCATTGAATCCTGGGTTGTAATGATGCTTTTAGTAGCTCCTGAACTTGAAATATGTGTCATATATATACCGTATGAAGATGCCAAAGAGTTTTATTCATGTTAAAATGTTAATTGGTAAGTAGCATATACCCTGGTTTTGATAAATGCAGCAACTTTAGTAATAGAAAAATTTGTAGGTAATTAAGCACCGGGGACAATGTATTACATGAATCTATGTTAAAAGGGTACGTATTTTAAAAAAGAAGAAGATATTTTTAATTTATTAATGATTGATTTGAGTGTCTATAAGAAATATTATTACCTGACAAATGGTTAGGTGGGAGTATAGCCATGATCTTGTAATTTTAATTTTTGCCTAACCAATGTCCATATTTGATAACATTTTATGAAATGAGTGTTTCGAATAATTTATTTAAAATTAAAAAATGACTCATTTTCAAGAGAGTTTTGTTTTAGAAAAATAACTATTTTCTAAATTTTTTCGAACATGCTAGTTGAGCATGCATTTTAATGATTAGGTTGCATAAAAAGAATCATGGGTAATAACTTTATTTAAAGTTATTTATATCAAGATTATTAGTTCTTGATTTCCAATGCATATCAAGTAACTTCCCTTGCAGATATCTGTTGGATGAATAACAAGACTAATCGGACAAAAGATCTTTGTCAGTCCACGCTTCAAAAGAATCAAAACATGTGAGTTGGCCAACTAATTAAAACATGACATTTGTATTTCCCACGATAGATAAAGATATTTGTAATAATAATGATAATAATAATAAAAATAATAATAAATATGATTGATCGTTACAACCAGATTTTGATTAGGGAAAAAGATAAAGTTAAAAACGGAGGAATTGAAGTAGCTTTTGTGAAAAATCATTCCACACATAAGACAAATTGTACCAATGTTATTAAATTCGACTTTATTATTGTGTTACTAGGTTATTGGTTCAATTAATGAGTTACTAGTTCAACTACATGACTTCATAAGTATAAGTGAATCTATAATATATATTAAAAAAATTATAAATATATTTGAATACCTATAAAAAAATATCAATTTTAAATATTTTAATTTAAAAATAATAAATTAAACATCATTGTTCAACAAAAATCAACAAAATATATAATATTTATGATACTAGTGTTTTAGATTTAATAGATAACATCTTTAACTATAAATCAAATCAAAATTTATTACATATTACATAACCAAAATAATATTAGTGTTATAGGTACATAATTTATGTAAGTTAATAAGCTAAAAATTTCACTCAAAAAATAAGTTTCTGATCACTCAAATATTTTAAAATAAAACAAATTATTTGTTTGTGAACTAGAGTGAAAAAGTTTGATTCAACGGTAATTACAATAAGAATGGATTGGTAGTAAAAAAAAAAAATATATAACCTCATCAAATTAAACTAGATTCGGATCACAAATTTCATGGACATATATCAAGAACTAATTGCATAGCTCATTTTATTATTTAACAACGCTTTAATTCTATCCATTTTTATTTATGAGAATGAAATAATAATAATAAGTTTACCTAATACTATGGACAATTAGGGATGTGCAAAATAATCAAAAAATTGAACCGAACCATAAATCGAACCGAACCGCCCATTAAAATAACCGTTTTTTAAAAACCAGTTCATGAACCGAATCGGTTTTTTAAAGAACCAGTTCATCAATCAAATCGGTTTTTAGAACCAGTTTAAGAACCAAACCGATTTTTAGAACCAGTTTAAGAACCGAACCATTTTGAACTGAATCGAACCAAACCGTTTTCAAACCGAACCAAATTGATTTTTATAACATTAATTTTTTTCTTTTCAAAAGAGAGTCGACCCGAACCGAATCGTTTCCAAATCGGTTTTGAATCGAATCGTTTCCTACCGAACCGAACTACTTCCGAACTGAACCAATTTTGAACCGAACCGAACCACTTCTGAACATAACCATTTAAACCAATTCGATTCAGTTTTTCAAAAAAATCGGTTCGATTGGACCCATACATATCCCTCGTGACAATGGGTTAAACGTGCCTAGGATTTCAAAAAAGAATTGTCTCGAAGGGACTTTACTTCATTTTGTAGCTTTCAAACTTGTCAGCAATTAAAAAGATGTAAAATCATATAGTTTTCGGTGCCACTGTAAGGAGTTGAGAAAGATTATTTTTATAACCTATTTTAGTTTAAATTTTTTTATAATTATATTTTAACTGTTAATTTTTATCGATCAACGATTATTATTTTCATAAATTAAATTTATTAATTAATTATTATTTTACAATAAATTATAATTATTGATTGATAAAGATAACGATTAAGATATGATTGTAAAAAGTTATAAATAAAAATAGGATGTAAGTATATCCTTTTTCTTATTACATATATCATATTGTCATATAAATATAAAATCATTAATATAGTAACACCAAACAGTTTATGTTTTTGAATTGAATTATTTTTTATATTATATAAGTAGTCGTGAATTTGATACTCAACACCTCTATTTTATTAATTAAATATAATTAAATATTATAGAATTTTTTAATATAGGTAAATTTGGTCAATACATTATCCTCCCTTCAATCTTATTTGCCTCTCATGTGAAAGGAGCATATTAAAGAAATATAAAATTATTAATGTAACATTATCCAACAACTTAAGCTCTTGAATTAAATTAATTCTATACACATATCATTAAAGTATATTTTTATTCTTATATATTCATACAACTATATATAATTGTTACTGATTTGAATTTTGGAATGTATTTCTAGTTTTTTAATTTTATTTCTTCATCAATTCATTAATTATCTCACTAATTTGGTCAAATCTAACAGAACTCCGTGAATGATAAAATTCTTTTTTTATATAAATTTTTAACACAATCATATACCCAAAAGTCCAAAACTCCAATTTAAAACCAGCCAACCAATTGATCCACCAAACGGCATCTTATAGGAATGCTTACTGGAAATCATTGGCATTTCAATAAGCTATGGCATACGACCTCTTTTATACAAGATGGGACAAATCAGCGATGCATACTTTACATTAATATTTTCTTACTACAGTAAATTTTATGTAAATCGGGAAAAAAATTATTGTATTACCTATGTATGTACAGCAAACCAATCAGAGCACACCATGTTACCTACTTTTGTACTAGAAAGAGAAGAAAAAAATTATTTTTATATTTAAGCTATGTTAATATATAATATAAATACCAATGCTCCATCCACTCGTTGATAGTAGAGTTGGTAAAATAGGTTCAGTTTATCGTGCTAATCCGCGCAATTCGTTAAAGGAAATGGGACGGGTTGAGTTTTTTAACTTATCTCAAAAATAAGGTGGGATAGGACGGGCTCATTTTTGGCAGGTTGATGGCAGGTATAGACGAACCGAGGCAGATCAGTAAAATAGATTCGGACTTACGGGTTAACCTATCCAATTCGTCAAACGAGACGGGATGGACTGAGTTTTTGAACCCGCTTTCAAAAACGAAATAGGATAGACTGATTTGTTTTTTAACGAATTGACGAGAAAACAGGACACGGCCACCGATTTTGCTAACTAGTTGACAGTGGTACTACCTTAATACCCAAAATGCGCTCATAAATCGAATGTGAAAAATATCACTGCTCTTGAAAATGTACTTGTTAAAATGTAGGCCCTCACGACAGCGATAACCTTGACCCCTATCTCCATGCGCAATTTCACTTTAGAAAAAGGAGGTGAAAAAATTGCAAACATTAGGACAAAGGACAGACAGACCCATGGATTGAGAAAGATCGTAGCTTTTACATAAAGAACAAAAAAAATAAAGGCGGATTTGACGTATAATAACTATTTTTGAGCTGCAAGACCAATAATAAAACAAAAGTGTCCTGGAATGGCAATTATACACATAAAAAAGCGATTTAAATTTTAGGGAAGCGTGCGGAGGTCACATATTTATGTTAGAATGGGTCAGTGTCCTTAGAAATTTAATCGGTGAAATATAGGCCTGTCTCCTAAATTAAGGTCACATGATAATATGGGCCACATGTTTTTTTAGATGTTATTATGTGTTTGTGTCCTATATTAGCATTAATATATATATATATATATAGGGATTTATATTTCTGCAGTTCCTGTACGTATAATAATTAAATACTTGTCATATATATACTTGAAAATATTAAATGCGAAGAATTATAACCATATAAAGGGTGAAAGTATTAAATGTGAGAAATCATAATCATACACCTATCATTATTGTACGTAAAGCGGCTGCAGAAATAATTTTACCATATATATATATATGAAAATAATATTTCTCATATTATAAGAGATAAATTTATTTTTTACACATATATAAAAGTATATAGGGTTCATATGGGCCCAAATAAGGAGAAGAAAGAAAAAGAAAAAATATGAACCCTACACATTTTTATATGAGAGTAGGAGATAGATAAATGTATCTTTTACAATATAAGAAGTGTTCATTTTTTCTGCAGTTACTGTGGATAAGTTATCGGCAGTAAGTCCAATACGACGTCGTTTTGGGACGAAAATCATGGTATTTTTGTAATTTTAATTTATTTCAGGGTTATTACAGTATTTATAATTATAATTTTCTAATCTTTCAATTCTAAAACGATATCATTTTGGAAGTAAATGCAGATAACTTATCTGCATTAACTGCAGAAATATTTTTCTGATATAAGAAACAACAAATCACACACATACACATATATGTATACAAAAGTTCAGCCACTTTATGTGTAGCGATAACAAATTTTCTATATATATATATATATATATATATATATGTATATATATATGAGGTAGGTTCTTTTTACACTAGTGTAAGACTAACAAGTATTATACCACATCTCAACTGTTGATGGACGATAATCATCGGTTGGTATTTGTAGTGTAATTAATGATTAATTAATATTAATTAATTCGTATGACTTTGCAAATTATAACCGTTGGATGTACAAAAATTAACGGTTGAGGTGTGGTGTGTAATGTCCCACATCGGTTGGAGAGGGGAACGAAGCATGCCTTATAAGGGTGTGGATACCTCTTCTAGTGTGAGGCCTTTTGTGGGGTGTCCCAAGAAACAAAACCGTGAGCTCGACGGTGCTTGTGCGCGGGGCAAAGCGGACAATATCATGCTACAGGGTTTGGGGCTGTTACATTTGGTATCAAAGCCTGGCCTTGGACCGGTGTGTACAGCGGGGACGCTGTATTCCCAGTGGGGGAGGATGTAATGTCCCACATCGGTTGGAGAGGGGAACGAAGCATGCCTTATAAGGGTGTGGATACCTCTTCTAGTGTGAGGCCTTTTGTGGGGTGTCCCAAGAAACAAAACCGTGAGCTCGACGGTGCTTGTGCGCGGGGCAAAGCGGACAATATCATGCTACAGGGTTTGGGGCTGTTACATGGTGTAAGACTTACTAATCTTGCACCGGTGTAATATGATCCTGATCCTATATATATATATATATATATATATATATATATATATATATATATATATATATATATATATATATATAGGTTAAAACATTTAATATGGAGCATTATAACCATACAACAAGTGAAAGCATTAAATGTGAAGAATTATAATCATACACCTATCATTGTTGCATGTACAACAACTTTAGATATGATAAAGAGAGAGCAATAAGATTAATTTATATTGATATAAGAATACTAAATTTTACACTCAATCTTAATAGTTGATTTTCGTCCACCAGATGATTATAATTTATAGGGTTATATTTATTAATTAAGTATTAATTTTTAATAAATTATCATCGTCAAATGTATGAAAATCAACAGCTAAGATTTAATGTAAGATTTATTATTCTTATACCAATTTAAGAAAATCTTGCTATATGTGTGTGTGTGTGTGTGTGTGTGTGTGTGTGTGTGTGTGTGTGTGTGTATATATATATGTTTGTATTTTCTTATACTGTGGAAGAGGAAAACTTTTTCCTACAAACTCATCACATATGCGTTGTCACCTTTTTTTTATTTTCTTGTCTTTCCTGGTGGGTCCCATTTTTGATTAAGTGTGTAGGAAAAAAATTTATTTTCCAACGGCAGAAGAGTCATATATGTGTGTGTGTGTGTGTGTGTGGAAGTTCCTTTGACATTGGTGTCAAATTAAAAAGTTTGACACTAAATTTTAATCGTTGATTTCTACCAATCTGACTGTTATAATTTATTGGATCACACTTATTAATTAATTAATAATTCTCAATAAATTATAACCGTCGATTGGTGGAGATCAACGATTAGGATTTGACATCAGTGTTAAATTTGAAATTTGACACCTCATCTAAGAGCCATTAGAAAAAAAGATCAATGGTGTCATATGCTTACAAATCAGAGTCGTTAATCTTTTTTTAGACATCAATGGATTGTGGACAGGAATAGGAATACTAGATTCTACCACCTGAATACAATTATCAGAAGAAATGGGAATAAAATTGCAAGATTGAAGAATGATAGTAATCAGTGGATTGAGGAGCCTGAGGATCTTAAAAGGGTAGCTTGTAATTTTTTCCTTAGTTTGTTCAAAAAAGAGAAAGCTGATAGAAGGTGGTTAATTTCTCAGAATATGTGGCCAGCTCTACTATCAGAGGATATTCAGATGTTAGCCAGGCTTCCTACTCATAATGAAATTAAGAAATTCCTTTTTGATATGGCTCCTTTCCAAGCACCGATATAGATGGATTTCCGGCTGGTTTTTTTCAAACTAATTGGGATAGAATGAAGGATCAATTATCTGAGCATATTGTTAAGCTTTGGGAAAATCCTGATCTCGAGGCTACAATTAATGCTACTCTTATTGTTCTTATCCCAAAGGTTCAGAATCCTGCTCATGTGGCTCAATTTAGACTCATATCTCTTTGTCCAGTAATTTATAAGCTGCTGACCAAGATTGTTGTGCATAGGCTAAAGTGCATAATGGCCAAAATAATTTCTCTAGTCCAAGCCAGCTTTGTTCCTAAGAGGCATATCCATGATAATATAGTTATAGTGCAAGAATTAATTCATTCTATGCACAAAATGAGAGGTAAAAAACCTTTCATGGCTATAAAGGTGGATTTGGAAAAAGCATATGATAGAGTAAGTTGGGATTTTATGAATAAAGTTATGAAGGAGATTCAGCTTCCGGAAAATATGATTCATATCATTATGGCTGCTATTACGACTGCTAATTTTAGTGTTTTATGGAATGGTGAAATGACTGATGACTTCCATCCCACTAGGGGAATTAGACAAGGAGATCCGTTATCTCCTTATCTCTTTGTCATGGGCATAGAAAAGCTTAGCCATATAAATAAAACAGCAGTTTATGGGGGTATGTGGAAGCCGATTAAAGTTGGCAATGGAGGGCCAGAGATTTCTCATTTGATGTTTGCGGATGATCTAATGTTGTTTGCTGAAGCTAGCCCGCATCAAATACAAACTGTTTTGAAATGTCTAGATTTTTTTGGTGAGATCTCAGGTCAGAAAATTAGCATTGAGAAAACAAGTATTTTCTTCTCTAAAAACACTCCGGATGTTGCAGCAGAGAAAATCTCCAGAATTTGTGGGTTTAAAAGGGTTAGAAATGTAGGTAAGCATCTTGGTGTGTGGATGAAGCATGGAAGGGTCACTAAGGAGGTTTATGCTAGCATTGTGGAAAAAGCTCAATCCAAGATGAATAGTTGGCAGGCTAAGTGTCTCTCGCAAGCTGGGAGAATTACTCTCACTCAGTCTACCCTGGCTTCAATGCCTTTTTTCCAAATGCAGTGTGATAAGATTCATGTTGCAGTATGTCATGAGCTTGAAAAAATTCTGAGAAGATTTATTTGGGGGGATACAGAGGATAAAAAGAGGATGCATTTTGTTGGTTGAGAAACCCTTACAAATCCAAAAGAGAGTGGTGGGCTGGGATTAAAAAAGCTTAATTTAATGAATGAGGCCTTTGTTGGAAAAATTGTCTGGGCTATTTTTAGCCAATATGATGAACTCTGGATTCAGGTTTTGTATGCTAAATATGGAGGTTAAAGAATGGGAACAGATATATTTAAAAGCAGGGTTAGTGATTTAAGGCTGTGGAAATTCATTTGTTTGGTGCGGAATAAATTAGAGAAGCATTTGATTTGGGAAATTGGTGATGGTAATTATATTATTTTTTGGAAGGATAATTGGGTTAAAATTGCAGGTAGGCTGATGGATAAAGCCTTAAGTCCGATTGCTTGGGATGAAGTGGGTATGAAGGTGGCTGATTATATAGACAGTAATGGAACTTGGGGATCTAAACAAGCTTTCAAGGTGGCTCCCAAATGATGTTCTGCTTAACATCCGAGATATGCTCCCTCTGAATCCTCATGATGGGATGGAGCCTTGCTTTGGAATTTAAAAGGTGATACCAAAGTTTCTGTTAAGGGTATTTATGCCACTTTATCTGGTGCGGTTGAGCAGCAGGATTTGGCCCCTATTTGGAAGAAAATTTGGAATTGGAAGGGACCTCAGGTTATTAGGTTGTTTATTTGGAAAATGCTTCACAATAAAATTCCTACGAAAAATTTCCTTAGCCAGTTTAATACGGGTTCAGCTTCTTGCCCAATTTGCTGGGAGCATAATGAAACTTGTATTCGCTTATTGAGAGATTGTAATGCTATGAAGAATTTGTGGTCTGATTTGGTACCAATAGATATGCAGGTTTCTTTCTTTTCTGCCAATTTATGGGATTGGATAGAACTAAACATGTCACAAATTAGTTTTTTCAGGGATAATATCCCTTGGTGTACATGGTTTGCTACGGCTTGCTGGCTTGCATGTAAGTGGAGGAATGAAAGGAGTCATGGCAATCCAAATCAGGTTCATGATTATCAATACAAGATTCAGTCAGTGATAGCCAAGGTGAGAGATATACAAGATGCTTTTCATAAGGTTAATTTAGCTCAAAATAACCTGTCCCATTCGGATACTTTGATTTGTTGGAAGGCTCCTGGAAGCAATTGGGTAAAGATTAATACTGATGGAGCGGTTAAGGGTAATCAAAGATTAGCAGCTTGTGGTGGTGTTATTAGAAATGAGCTAGTCAATGGTTAAAAGGATTTGCTTATAGAATTGGTAGTTGTGATGCTCTTACTGCAGAATTCTGGGATATTTTAAAGGGTTTGCAACTAGCTTGGGAAGATGGATGGAGAAATGTTATTGTAGAAAGTGACTCTAAATCAGCTATTGCTCTGCTCACTAGTGATGGTGATGCAGTCCGCGAGAATCATCTGATTTCTCGATTACAGACATGGATTCAAAAGGATTGGCGAGTTCATCTGGTTCATACTTTCAGAGAAGGAAACTGTTGTGCAGATTGGCTGGCGAATTTTCCTTTTATGAATGTTAATGCTGATGATTTTTGTGTTTTTAATTCCCTCCCTCTTGGAATTGATCTGCTGTTTGATGCGGATTCAGCTTCTATTTGTAGAACTCGTCGTATTTCAGTTATTTAATTTGTACTGTGGTGTGTTTTACCCAGCTTACAAAAAAAAAAAAGATCCAATATATCTGTGAAATAATTTAAAATAAAATAATGAGAGAAAATATTATCGATATTTTTTGTCTATCAAATATTCTCCAGAAAATCATATATATCAAGAAAAGAAAGGCTTATAAAATTTGACCAATGAGTTAAACTCTATTCCCTTATGTGAATGTTTCAAACTATAATTTTAGACATGAAAGAAATTATAGTCATAACCAATGATTGTCGATGGCACTAAGAAAAGTGTTACAAACTTGATTAAAGGCTCCTGAAGAGCTTAGATTATGTTACCTTGAAGAAAAATCAAGGAAATAAGGCATCCTAGTAGGAGCATGTCAATGCAATGATATTTTTTTTACGATGACCTTAAGGCCACATTTTGTTTTGGGTGAATAAGGCTACATATTTATTGATAAAAGATTCTGCAATATTTGAGAAAATATTTTATAGTATCATGCCTCAAATTTGCTCCTGTAGTAGCAATATTGAGAGCGTGGCTTTAAAATATATGTGTGTGTGTGTAAAGTTAATACCATGTCTTTTGTTGTTGTACAAACCTAAATTGCTAACCATGACCAATTGGTTCTATGCCATTCTCTAAAGCGAATGCAATACCATTACATAATCGTAATGTAGTTGTGTATATGACTATTATTGTGGACATCTTCCCAACCATATTTAGCATTATGGTGGCTCTAGAAGAGATAATTATTTATATAGCAAGTTAATTTAATTAATTATTATTTTCTTCCGACATTATGAGAAGAAAAAGGTGAAAGGTAAAAAAGCATAGGAAAATTGTCGAAACATTGTCTGTCTAGTTATACGCCTACAATCATTGTGAACTTAAAGTTCAAACGATAATTTATCATTACAAATATTTTTGTGCGAGTAATTGCCCCAGAAGGACATCATGCAGATATAATGCCTAATGAATATAAAGTAAAAAATGATATTGTTCCTTGATGAAAGGAAATAAAACTTTAAGGTGGTACTCTTGAAGAGGTTAATGATAGAGTACCAACTTCATATTTCTATAAAAGTGACCCCAAAAGAGATCATTATATTGAAAAATTATGAGACATCATTAAACTTTAGAAGTATAAGGGGAAGATATAAAGTAATGATTTAGTACATGTTATTGCTTATAAAAATGACCTTAAACCTGAAGTTCATTATCCCAAATGCTTTTAAGCATATCCCTTTAACTTGTATGTGGATATGAACCTGATGTTTTCCATTTGCTCGCTTTTTTTGTTATGTTATATATGTCTCTATACCACCTTCACAACATTCTAAAATATGGCCTCAAAGATGGTTGGGCATTTACCTGAGCTTTTGAGACTCCATATCGAATCAAGTATTTAGAGCCCCTGATGGGGAACTTGATTACTGTCTAATCCGCTGATCAAATATTTAGTAAGGGACATTTCCCGTCATTAGGGGGAGCAAGCTAGAAGCTTAACGAATCCCGGAAGATTATTTTGATGAAAAAAACAAATGAATTATCTTTCTCCACGTACAAGTATAATTGAACTTGAAGTTCAAAATATCATTCGCTTACAAATTTTAGCAAGTCAAATGCCACATGTATTTATTGATCATAAGTGAATGACTAAGTCCCATATTTCTATAGAGAATGCACTACATATGGTGGAGATTTCAATGAGACAAAATATGTTTGTGTCTGGTCAACGCTGGAATTGTGAATATCTGTAGGGACTAAAGACAAATCCACGAAAAAAGAAAGTCATTGATCGTGTTTCCTGAAGAGGTTAATCCTGAAGAAAGTGAACCCGATGTAATAAGTGCAACTGCTAATTATAATAATCCTGGGAATGCATAATGGCCAAATTTGGATGTCATGGGAAACAATGAAGATTTGGTTGATGTTGACCTATGCAATAAACTACATAGATATGGGAGAAAAATATGATAAAATTATAACTATTGTCGATGACTCATTTACCTTCTCAGTAGCTCTTGTTGTCTCTAGAGATATTCTGGATCCAGAACCCAAAATTATTCAAGAATGCCAGAAGCATTCAAACTATAATAAATGGAAGGAGACAATTAAGGAAGAACAAGAGTTTTTACGAGACCCAACATCAATTATAATGTTTCTTTTCTCCTTGTAATGGATTGTATTACGTTATGTTACTTGATTAGTGTAGTAATTAGGATGCATCTTGAGATGCATTTAATGAATGTCATGACTCTAGGGTCACTTGACGATTAAATTTATATGAAAACCATTAAGAATTCACTATATCCTATATAGAAAAAAATGAAAATTGCAGCATGTTTAGCATTAAGTTGCAAAGATCATTGTATGGTCTCAAATATATTATTGTCTCAGCCTACATCGAGCATCTTCCAAAAGGGTTATTTTATTTCACCCATGTAACTATACAAGTGCCCCAATGATGGTTTGATCACTAGAAATGAATAAAGATCCATTTTAATTCTTAATGCAATTCTATGACTTGTGCATTATGAATGCTTGCTTGATTTGGTGCGTCATTAATTTTATACATCAAGTTTGAATACTCTGTTGATTAAGATGTTGATTGATTGAATTGTTAAGAATTCATTCAGTACATGAACTCGTCTCATTTTCGTTGGTTTTATTTTAACTTATTGTTGAGGATAACAATATACTAAATCTGTGAGTGGTTGATAGACCTTAAATTCATAATGTTTTCAATGCAAAAAAGAGCCTCAAAAATCCTAAATCAAGGACTAAAATATGAATTTAATGTCTATAATTTGTTAATACTGAAACAATAAGATAAATTGTTATTAATTTATTTTTTATGATTAATTAAGTTAATTTTTATGCTTTTTTGGGTGTTTTAAATATTT
Organism: Gastrolobium bilobum; assembly: GCF_033153095.1. Classification (NCBI taxonomy): domain Eukaryota; kingdom Viridiplantae; phylum Streptophyta; class Magnoliopsida; order Fabales; family Fabaceae; genus Gastrolobium; species Gastrolobium bilobum. The sequence goes on from NW_026899914.1 coordinate 71,824, forward strand.
TTAGGAAGATATGGAGGTACAAATATCATGATTGCTGCAAAATTAGAGGAAATATCATTTAAAAGATTTGATACTTGAACGCCCAAAATGTAAAAGCTCAATCCTAATTCCTAGGCATTGGCGTCTTTATAAATATTACCTTTATGACTTTCTAAAGCAACTCTTCACCAAGGGAGATTAAGGTGGGATTCGTAGAGATTCACCATGACTTTCTAAATATCTGAACTCAAATATCGCACCAATATTAAGTACAATGGCAAGACATCATCTATTATAATCTAACTAACACTTACTCTCTTTATAAGTTTCTTGAACACTAGGTTTTTAACTCAATGGCTCCTCCAATGAGTCTTCCTTAACAAGTGAGTCACCTAGCTCTTTTCCATATGATAAACATCAAGAAAGACAACATCAAAATCTCTCCAAAATATTGTTTTTTCGATGCACTATTCAAATGAAAACTCAGCCATCATAGAACTTCATAAAAACGTAGTTAAAATTAGATTTACTCACCACCTATATGTCTCTAGAATGATAAGGGCTACTTTTTTCTACCTTTTATGGTGTAAAACACCATCAAAATCTGAAGAACATCTAAATCTCTCAAACTTTCAAATCAGAATATCTCTCTCAAAGGCTTTTTGATGGATTCTAATCGGATGGGTGTTCTCCTCTTGTAATTCTATGGAATTTTGCTTCCAACCTCAACTTGTTTCATCCACTAATGAAGAATCTAAGTCTATGTAATACTTCGCGTGCACCCGATGTATTAACATACATATGATATAAACCGCGGCATGTTTAAGTAATTAAACGCATAAGCTCAACTATAAATTCACTATTAAACCTAGTATAAAAACGTGAATTACTTATATATTACAATTCTTTATCGTCACTTTGTACAAAATAAAACAGAAGATATTTCATCTGTATTTTGGACCAATGGGGATAATTCCCCCCATGATAATTCCAACCTAATTAACAGTTTAATATAATATAGGCATAACACGACATATCCATTAGTCCAACCTAGAGTACATACATGCATAAATCATATTGCCTAGCCATCCATGGCTTAGGCTATCTCATAACCATCAGGTCTCAAAACAATATCCATAGTTTTACTTAATGATTTCATCAAATCAACAAAAGAGATGTAATTAGGTAAGTAACATAAACCTATAAACACAACACTATTAATATGCATGAACTATCAATAAGGCATATACATATCCTATGCTCTCCAAAAGAATAACATGACATATGCATCTTATAAGGTAGTAAAAACTCATAAAGCATGTCATGTACATAGCAAAATGACAATCGTATATCATGTTAAATGATATCCCTCTCTCGGCCTTTTATCGTGTGATGCCTCAACACCATCACCTATTTACCTGAAATGGTAGTACCCATAACGCGGGATGAGATATCATCTCAGTAAATTAGGGGTCCTTGAAGGACTCCTCCACCCTTAGGTTCCCTTCAAGTATAACCACAGTATAAAATTAATGTATGCATCAGGATATGTATATCATTGCATATGTGTAATAATGAATTACGCAAGCAAACTCGTCTTGCAACATACCAGTACAAGAAAACTCGTCTTGTACTATGGATAAGGAAACTCGTCTTATGCCTCACACACAAGGAAACTCATCTTGTGTGGCATACAAATATACATACATATACATGCACCATAATATAAATCCATTTCATAACATACGATATATTAAAGAACCATCCTCCATCAGAGTTTAGTGGAACAAATGGAGAATTAATCACAAAGATCGAAAGCTTACCTCTTGAAGCTCCCTAACCAGCGATTTCTTCATATACAAAAAATCACCTCAATCCTTTGCTTTATTTTAAAAGCACCACAAAATAGCCTTGCTATCAACAACAACTATGACAAGGTGAACTTACTATCAATAATACAAGATAAAACAAATAGCAAGTTGAAGATTTAACATCATCAATGAAACCTTTGATGACCTACCTACACTTGACTACTTCAAGTTTCAATATTAGGATCCATGGATTCAACCAATTCGTGATCACTCACCTCTAGTTCACTTGATTCAAGCCTATAAATCAAACGAACACAACCAACATCCAACAACACAACATACATTACTTGCAATGCTAGAAACTCAACACTTTTCCTATGTTAAAATTTTGAAATTAACAAAGATTGTCCAAATTGTGATTTTATCACACTTTCACCGTTTATTTAGGTTCCTTAGCATATTTTTCAACATAGGCTAAGTCCAAATCACACACCAATATCATGTTGTCAAACAAAATTTTTCAAGAGAAACCTAAATATTCAACAACTCAATCCCCACATAAATATTAAGTGAAGTGGCTAGAACATACTATCAATCTCAACATTAACTCATAATCTCAACTTATCCTCTTAGCAGATTTTTCCAAGAAACTCAGTCTTGGTCCAATGAAGGTTTCAATCGGTTAGAGTCACTCACAACGTTGTTGGGAAAAACTCTACAACATGAAACAACAACCAATCATCATTAATCTCCTAAAATACCAATTTTTGGATGGCTCTATTCATCATCACCCAAAATTCAAAATTTTCAAAAAAGTGGAGTTTAAGAGTTGGAAATTTACCACACAACACCCTAAAACGATGAGAGCAACTCCTTTCAAGCTTCCATGGAGTGAGAACCTCTTAAACAATCCAAACACACAAACCATGAAATCTTTGGATGAGGATATCTCTCTCCACAATAAACCCCAAATAAAAATGAGTTATGGGTTAGAAACAGGAGAAAATAGCGATTTTGACTTTAGAACATTTGGATTTCGTTGAGAAATGAGAGAGTTATGGTTTTGAGCTTTCTCCAATGGCTTCTCCCTCTCTCCTTGTTGATGGGGCTGCTAGTTGAAGGAAGAAGGAAATGATTTTGTGTTTTAATTAACTCACTAACTCACTTAAGTCTAGTTGGTGAAGGCCCACAGCTCATAACTTGATAAAATACTCATTTACCTTGTTTTCATATTGTTTCCTACTAGCCACAACTTAACATAAAATGTGTAACTTACTTATAACCCATAAATTTGTTTATCTATTATGGATTTTAACATTAACTATTCTCATTAAATAGTCTTTTAGTAACTCATTCTCCAATTTTTCAATAATTTCTGAAATACTGTATTTTTACCGAAAATTCATTGTAAATGCACTTTCATCTAAAAAGTGACTTATTTTATATAATTAGATTTATTATCTAATTAATCTCAGTTAATTTTGAAAAAAAATCCCATAATTAGCTCCTAAGGCAGGTTCGGGTTATTATAGTTTAAGCTCCTCTTCAATGGGGTTTGTCGATCTTGAGAGAAAAGAATTGAAGAAAATGGCGACTTAAGACTTAATGAAATGTAATTAAGCTTCTTAAACTTATGTTGACTTTGTTAACATAATACACCAGGTAGGCTACTAAAATAACATTTTCTTCATATTAATATTATCTAGCCATGATTTAATCTTTGAAAATGTGATAAACTCGTAATTCTCATAAATTAGCCTATCACTAATTTACCTCAAAGTTTTTTTGGTAATTATTGCTATATTGCAATTTTTACCATAAACTTTAGTAATTGCATTTTTTCACTAAAAGGAGACTTAGATTACATTTAATTCGAATCTTATCTAATTATCTCGTAATCCATGAATTCAATCGCCTAACATGGATTTTAACATTAACTAAACTCATAAGATAGTGTCTCACTATCTCATTCTCAAGTTTTCGATAACTTTTGCAATATTGCATTTTTACCTGAAAACTCATTATAAATTCACTTTTATCTAAAAAGTGACTTTAATTCTCCTTAATTAGATATCTTATCTAATTAATCTCATTAACTCATGCAAAAATCCCTAATTACTCATTAGTCTGGTACGAGTTATTATACTTCCCCTGAGGTTTATGAAATATATGTGTTTCTGGTCTTCACCTCTTGACAAAAGCACTTACAAGTGCATGATCAATCTAAAATATAAAATAATTTAAATAAATAACATGTCAAAAAATGATTGCTAAATGAAGACAAAATATATAACAAACGGAATATTGTTGCATCCAGGCAGCATGCCAGAACCTGTTTGCATGAGGTGTTCCTACACAGTGGTGGAGCCAGGCTCAAATTTGAGCCTGGGCCAAACAATTTTACGTGTATTTATTTTTCTTAACTTTAGTTTGTTCATATCTATTTAAAGGGAAATAGTTGTCTTATGTCACATAAGACAACTATCTTATGTTGCACACTCATGGAATCTTGTGCCCATTTTTTTTTTTAAATTATGGGCTCCACAACTTTGTTTCACGCACATCAGATAACTATCTCATGTGATATAAGATTAATAACTCCCATATTTAAATTGAAAAAAAATCCTTTTATAATTTTTTTTTGCAAATTATACTATATACTTCTGAAAATACATATTGTTACCTAGTGTACTTCCAGGAGTACATAGTGTAGTTTGTAAGAGTTTATAAACAAAAAGTTTGTAAACATAACCTGTAGCAGATCAGCCCACCACAGATAGGCCCAGACGTCAACGGCAAGCCCCAACACGTCTAATGGACTATGTCACATGACAGGCCCAACCATTAGTAGCATTTAATTTAGTTTCAATAAAATAGCAATTGCTTTATTAGAGAAAGTTGTTATTCCAGTACTTATTTTTAGGACTTAGTTGTTAATGCTTATTTTTAGGATGATACGTTCCTACCTTTCAGCAATTTGAATTCTAGATTAGGCTTTGCAATTCCTTTAAATATGAAAAATCAATCACTCAATGGCATGAGTTATTTGGCAAAAGTCTTATCATCCTCTCTCTGAACTCCTCTTTCTCCTTTCAAATCCCCTTTCTCCATTCCCCCCTAATTACGCCCTTACATTTTGGTGCTTTCATTCTTGTGACTCACCTCCATGGCTGAAAAAACTCGTATGGCGCAGATGCAGGAACATATCAATATGCATGAGGAACGGCAGAATACCCTCATCGCCTCGATTGAAGAAAGGCAACAAGCTTTCCTCCTTCAGGTACAACGTAGCAATCAGGAGCAAATGAATACCATGATGGAACGGTTTCAAACGGAGATGACCAATTTCATGGAAACTCACCGAACGAACGCAGCAACAAGCAGCGTCCTCGGAGCTCACCCCGGACGGCCGGAAACCACCCGCCCAAAACCAATACGACTGGATTTCCCACGCTTTGCCCAAGGAGACCCCACCGACTGGCTATTTGCAGTTGATCAATATTTTGATTATTATACTGTCACAGAACCTGAGCGATTAAAACTTGCATGCTTCCACTTGGACGCACCAGCCTCTAGTTGGTACCGCAATCTATCCCGTGAAAGATTGATTGCGAATTGGAGGGACTTTCGCACAGCAATAATCAGCAGGTACGGACCCACCATTTATGAAGATCCGGCAGGAGCTCTATGCCGCCTTACCCAAACCGGCACCGTACATGAATATCAAAACACATTTGAAACTTTGTCTAGCAAAGTCAGTGGAATACCAGACGGCCTAAGGAAGAGTATCTTCATCTCGGGCCTAAAACCTAAGGTCCGTGGCGACGTACAAGCACACTTACCAGAAACATTTCACGCAGCATGGGGCCTAGCCAGAAACTTTGCAGAGGCAGAAGATCGCACTGTGCGCTGGGGACAACGCTCACAGACCACAAATACATCCCAATCACCCAAGCAGCCCACATCCCAACCAACACCATTCCCAATAAAGCGCTTATCCCAAACAGAGATGCTACCACGAAGAGAAAAGGGACTCTGTTATAACTGTGATGAAAAGTATGTTTTTGGGCACAAATGCAAATCAGGATCAGCATTTATGTGTATTCTAGTTGAGGAAGAAGAACAAGAGGCTGACAATATACCGCCTCAAGAGACCATTCCAGATTTACCCACATCCCCAGAAATCAGTTTTAACGCTCTCTTTGGTCACCACTCAACCAAAGCATTTCGTTTAACTGGTACAATAAAAGGTACTTCTGTCCAAATTCTGATAGACAATGGTAGCACCCATAATTTCATCACAGAACGGGCCGCTAGTCACATAAAACTACCCATCCAATCAATTAGCCCGTTCAAAGTTCAGGTTGGGAACGGAGACAATTTATACTGTAAAGGAATGTGCACCAAGGTCCGCATTACGCTACAGAAACAGCATACCTTTGAAATTGATCTCTTCGTTTTGGACCTACAAGGCGCGGATGTCGTACTCGGGGTGCAATGGTTATCAACATTGGGACTAGTGACCACAGACTACCAACAATTGACCATGACCTTTACCCATCACTCACAATCCATTACTCTTCAGGGAAACACTACCTTCACTCCTTCAGCCATAACCAACTCCCAACTAAACAAACTACTTGCCAATGAACCCATACAAGCATACCTAATGTGCTTGTCAGTCACCCCACACCAACCCAACAACGACCATTCACTTCCTGTCCCACAATCCATATCCCCAATTCTTGACCGTTACACTGACGTCTTCAACACCCCAACCCATCTCCCACCACATCGTCCAACAAACCACCACATACACCTCCTCCCTAATACCAAACCAATTCAGGTGCGTCCCTACCGATACCCACATTACCAAAAGAATGAAATTGAAAGGTTGGTCTCTGAGATGCTCAAAGAAGGAATCATACGGCCAAGTCATTCAGCCTATAGCTCCCCAGTATTGTTGGTAAAAAAGAAAGATGGTACTTGGCGTTTTTGTGTGGACTATAGAGCTCTAAATGCAATAACAGTACAGGATAAATTCCCAATACCTACTATTGATGAACTACTTGATGAATTACATGGTGCCTCAGTTTTTTCAAAACTGGATTTACGTTCGGGGTACCATCAGATTTTAATGGATAGCAATGACATTCATAAAACTGCGTTCAGAACACATCAGGGCCACTACGAATTTCTGGTTATGCCTTTTGGATTGTCAAACGCACCATCTACTTTCTAGGCTACTATGAACGAGGTATTCTCATCTTTCTTAAGGAAATTTGTAGTGATATTCTTTGATGATATCTTGATCTACAGCAGGAACCTAAAGGACCACCAAAATCACCTAATGTCCGTACTATCTACTCTACGGGAACATTCATTCTTTGCAAAAAAATCTAAATGCATGTTTGCCAAAGATACAATCCAGTTTTTAGGTCACATCATTTCAGGGAAAGGACTGGCCCCTGATCCAGAAAAAATTAGTTCAATTACAAATTGGACTAAACCTACAACTGTGACCTAAGTACGCGCATTCCTAGGTTTGGCTGGTTACTACAGACGTTTCATCAAGAATTTTGCTTCAATAGCTGCTCCTCTAAGTGATCTAACTTCCAAGGCGGGATTTAATTGGGGTACAAAGGAAGACTCTGCTTTCGACAAGTTGAAAGAACTACTCACTACAGCACCTATTTTAATACTTCCGGATTCCACAATTCCTTTTATATTAGAGGCGGATGCTTTTGGTGTTGGTATCGGTGCTGTTCTCATGCAAAATGATCGCCCAATTGCCTATTACAGCCGAAAATTATCCCCAACAATGCAAAAGAAGTCAACCTACATACGCGAAATGTTTGCTATCACTAGCGGCGTTTCTAAATGGAGGCAATACCTACTAGGAGCTTCATTTGTCATTCGCACGGATCATAAAAGCCTTTACCACTTGATGAACCAAGTGGTGCAAACTCCGGAGCAGCAACAATTCCTGTCACAACTCTTGGGATTTTCATACACCATTGTCTACAAATCAGGCAAAACAAATGCAGCAACAGATGCCTTGTCCCGAATTCCAGAAGAGGGCAGCAACTTACCCTCTTCCCAGCTAGCAGCAATCACAGGCCCAACATGCAACTTCACAGACATATTACAGCAGGAGTTAAATGAGGACGCCTACACTATTACAGTCATCCAGGGCATTATTACAGAACCAAATGAATGGAAGGACTGGAAATTTACAAAAAATTTGCTTTTCCATAAAAGCAGAATCTTCATTCCAGCAAATTCCTCATTGAAGAACACGTTGCTCCACGAGTTTCACAGTTCCTTGCAAGGAGGACATTCTGGGATCCAAAACACCTACCTGCGCATGAACAAAACATTTACATGGAAAGGGATGAAGAGAGATGTTAAGAACTTTGTCCAACAGTGTGAGATTTGTCAGAAAATCAAACCACAAAATCACTCCCCCTATGGCCTACTGCAACCTATCACACCCCCAAACACCATTTGGACGGATTTATGCATGGACTTCATTACCCATTTACCTAACTCTAACGGCTTTACTGTTATCTTTGTGATTGTGGACAGGTTATCAAAAGGAGGCCATTTCGTACCCTTAACCGCAAACTTCACTGCGGTAAAAGTTGCAAACGCATTCTGGGAGTCAGTCGGCAAACTTCATGGTTTTCCAAAAACCAACATCTCCGACCGTGACCCTATTTTTCTTAGCAACTTCTGGAAAGCAATGTTTTCCCTCCAAGGTACTCACTTGCGGTACAACTCAGCATATCACCCACAAAGCGACGGACAAACAGAACGTGTTAATAGATGTTTGGAGCAATACCTGCGAGCATTTGTCCACGATAATCCAAAAACATGGTCCAGGATCTTAAGCTTTGCAGAGTTTCATTTCAATACATCATTCAACAGATCCACAGGATTCACACCGTTTGAAGTAACGTTTGGTATTCCCCCTCCGAATCTGTTAACGTACTGTCTCGGAACGAGCAACTTGGAAGCAATCGACACAGATCTGTCAAGAAGAAACAAAATAATGACAAGTTTGAAACAAAACTTAAATACTGCTCAGGCATCCATGAAAACTTACAGTGACAAGAAAAGAAAGGCATGGGAGTTTAAAGAAGGAGATCTAGTGTTACTGAAGTTACAGCCATACCGTCAAATATCATTGCAGAAACGGAGTACACAAAAGCTCTCGCTGCGATATTATGGACCATTTGAGGTATTACAGAAGCTCGGACCGGTTGCGTACAAATTAAAACTCCCTGACTCCTCCAAGATTCACCCAGTGTTCCACGTTTCCCTCCTCCGACCCTTCGTCTCAGCGACGCCGTACAAAGTCCATCAGTTACCAACACAAACGAGGGACAACAAACCACTACACCAGGCAGTGGCCATACTTGGCGACCGAGAAATATGGAGAAGAGGAAAAAAAATCAAGGAGGTTCTTGTGCAATGGTCAGACTCCGCTCCAGAAGACTCCACTTGGGAAGAGGAGAGATCAATGTTTGAAGAAGACGCATCCAAGGAGACTGACGGGGTTTCCCATACATCTCCAACGCGTCCATCAAACGCAACACCCCATGCCATTATGACACCACTCAATCATAATGACACCGCCGCTCCACTGCCCAATGCCGCTCCAATGCACACTACCCAACGGTCAGTAGCTCAGGTTGACTCACATCCAGACGTGCAGCTCACATTGAATGCTAGCGGATCACAAAATATCTCCATCCATGAGGACATGGATAGTTTAGATGGCCAAGGGGATGTAGCAGATCAGCCCACCACAGATAGGCCCAGACGTCAACGGCAAGCCCCAACACGTCTAATGGACTATGTCACATGACAGGCCCAACCATTAGTAGCATTTAATTTAGTTTCAATAAAATAGCAATTGCTTTATTAGAGAAAGTTGTTATTCCAGTACTTATTTTTAGGACTTAGTTGTTAATGCTTATTTTTAGGATGATACGTTCCTACCTTTCAGCAATTTGAATTCTAGATTAGGCTTTGCAATTCCTTTAAATATGAAAAATCAATCACTCAATGGCATGAGTTATTTGGCAAAAGTCTTATCATCCTCTCTCTCAACTCCTCTTTCTCCTTTCAAATCCCCTTTCTCCATTCCCCCCTAATTATAATTACGCCCTTACATAACCCTCCTTATTAAAATTAGAGGTTGGATCCTTTGACACCGGTGTCAAATTTTAAATTTGACACCTCATCTTATAGCCGTTAGATTAAAAAAGATTAATGGAGTCACATGCTTACAAATCAGAGTCGTTGATCTTTTTTGATAAAACGGCTATAAGATGAGGTGTCAAATTTAAAATTTGACACCGGTGTCAAAGGATCCTACCTCTTAAAATTATATTAAATATAGAGCACCTGAGTAGGCAGTACCACGAAGAATTATAATTTTATTAAATATTTTTTTATACAAGTGAAAATTGAACACATAACCTAATAGAACTTACCAAAATCTTTTACCAAAAATATTTTTAATTTGAGATAGGGTCAAAATACAAATTGTAACCCGAACTAAATTATAATTTTAACCAGGTCAAATTATAATTAATTATATATAATATATATATAATTTGTTAACCACACTCAGGATGTACATGGCTCCACCACGGTTCTTACACTAGCTGTGAAATCATATTGAGATCATGTTTATCCGCATCAGATCCTTATGTAGCTCGGCTTATCTTTAGCAGCTTAGAGCATCCATTGTTCTAGACCGCTTGCAATATATGAGTTCGCTGCATAACCTCACTCGAAATTAGCCGCTCCTATGGATCGAGATCAATGCGGCCAGAACCCTCAGTTGCCATGTCCCTAATTACTACTAATATAAATAAATTAATTCATTTTACACTTTTAACTTAAATATTCATTATATTCATATAATAATAAATAAATAAATAAAGTAAATTACCACTACATATATTAATGGTTATATCGTAATAAAATTATTTGTAATTGTTAAATTTAAATGTCTAATTAATTATCACTATGTATTAACTTTATATGTCTGTACTGAAAACAACCTAAGCTATCTTAATGTCATTACATAACTTACACTACCTAAACCTGACTATAATAATTACTGTCCTAACAATTTAATAATAAAAATAAGTTGTTTGGTAAAATAATTTCCATAAACTCTATTATTTGGAAACCAGTATTAAGAATCTATTTTTTTTTTCATTATTAATTACCATAGCTTAGAAAAAAAAAGGGAAACAACCCTCGACTTTTATTTATATATATATATATATTGGTTAATACGAATCATAAACTAAAATGAATTCATGAGATGAACCAACGATGCAAAATTTCTCTTGGGTCGAACACTGATGTACTTGGCATTTTATAGGGGAGGAGGAAATCAAAGGATTTGTATATAAGGTAAAATTTGTAAATAAAAATTTAAAATACAGACATAACTGAAAAATAAAGTGAGGAATATGAAAAACTGACATACATCTTACCAAAAAACTCCTCATGAGAGTTTCTAATTTTTTCTTTTTATATTCATTATATATATCTTTTATTATAAGAGTTTTTAAAAAAATATTTGTGATTAAATTTCTTTCGAAAGAGAATAGAAGCTAAATTATTTTCTTAACAAGCGATTACTTCATTTCAACATGTTAACTTGACCGAGATAATTTTCACGACATGTTCATATCAAACCAAAATATGAAAGGATTTATTCACTTTTTATTTAGAAATCAACAGTTAACATTTAAAAAAAAATTATAAAAAAATGAAAATTATGACTTTAGTCGAGGGTAGGTAAAATTTTAGGAAACCCAATGGTGCGGCTCTTTAATGGCACTCCTGACTCTTTCCCGTTTGTTGAGAGGGAGTTGCTACTTGCAATTAATTCCTTCACAGTATTTTGTACATGCATTTGAATATAATGTCTCCTATATTATAAGAGAAATATAGATAAAAATATGAGAAATTATTTTTTCAGTTAATATGAGATAAAATAATTTTTCTGTGCACACATGCTGAATGGTGAGATCCATTTATACTTTTTTTTTTCTTTATTCTCTCTCCTCTTTTCTATATATGTGAGTGTAAGAAAATGAGTTTATCTGATGTTAAATGAGATAAACCATTTTCTAAAAATATATAGGGTCTATATTTTTTTTCCTCATATGTCCTTATAACATGAACTTTATATACTTTTAAATATGAGAAAAATGTTTGTCATTTGTCTATAAAAAAAAAAGTGTTTGTAATTTTAAATGACAAAAAGTTATGTCATTTTAAGAGAGATACAGAAACAAAAAATTTGAATTTTAAATTAAAAAAAGCCACCCACTTTCTCTCTCCCATGATTTCCGTTTTTCTGTGTCTATCTCTCTCTCCTAAAATGACATAACTTATGTCATTTAAAATGACATAATTTATGTTATTTAAAATGACAAACACCGAACCCTTTAAATATATATAGAAAATAAAATGATCTCCAGTATATAATATAAGAAATAAAATGATCCCCGTTTTGCTTTTCCGTATTTAGGCCTTTTTGTTTTCTTCTGCTAACTAAAAAAATATTAAAAATATAAAACACTTATACAAACAAAGCTTGTATAAATTCTTCGCAAGATGATAAAGGAGAGGTATAAATCTGGTTATCAAATTCGGCCTGACTCATAATCTGGTGAATCGGTCACCAGATCAGTTTGAGTCAAGCATCGAATCGGTCATGCATCGAATTTGATCAAAACCTGGTTGAACCGAGGTAAAATCGATGACCTGGTTGGGTCATGCATTTTTGTAAAGAAAAATTAAAAACTAAAAATGTTTCATCTTGTTTGAAAAAAATATAGAGCTCACTTTAAAAAAAATTATAATTTTATTTGCTAGTAATATACTCTTCTACAATGATATCAAATTTCAACTTACAATACTGAAACAATTTGTGAAATAATAAATTAAGAGAACGTGACATATATCATTTCAATGTAGATGAATTTAAAAAATATGAATTTATAACATCTGACTTTTTGAATGTCATTGAGAGATATGCTTATGGAGATTCTGAATTGCAATTTAAATTGACATAATAATAATATGTATTTTTATTTATTTGTGCTTTATGAACTTGTAAAATTGTAATTGAGTAATTTTTGAATTTATTTAGTGAACCTTATTTAACTTTTTTTTTTTTAGTAAATTATTTAACTCACTTTAAATATGAAGAATATAATTAAATTTATATATTCATATATATTTTTATATATTCGGATCAATCGATCCGTCGAATAACCCAATATCTCCAACCGAGTGAATGTCCGAATCAAATTTAATAACGTTGATATAAATAACTTATCAAATCATGTAACTTTTTTTACCGTCTGTTTTCTACCTCGTATGTCACGAGGAATCTGTAAAATTTTATTTGTAAAACTAGTTATTTTTTCATCGACTTATCAATTATTCAATTAATTTTGTAGAAATTTGGTTAAATTCATATAGGCGGTTCTTCTAAAATTATTTTTTATATTCTAATAAATCAAACTATAAACATGATTAAAGGAAAAAAAGTATTTTAAAATATATAATGTAATGCAAATAGAATATACTTATACTTATAATTTTTCACGTTTATTTTATCTACTTCTCTTCGATGCCGTTACATCACAATCTCAATCCAAAATGATATTTGAGAGAAATAAATAAAATTGACATAAAAAATAGGTATAATATTCTTTCCTAATACCAATTCAATAAACAATTAAAAACAAGGAAACAACTTTTTAAAATTCAAGCAACAAATCAAATCGGTGAGACTTTTTTTTTTTTTATAACAAAATCGGTGAGACTTTTACATTATAGCAAACATAAATAAATTAAATTGGATTAGTTTACATTAAATTAAAAAATAATAATAAATTGATAGAGTTAAGTAATAATTAATAATATGAATATTTGTTTATTTATATGGCGATCTTTAAAATTCTCAAAAATTTAATAATGTCAAATTTACTTTTAATAATATTAATTTGATAAATAATTTTTCATTTTTTTTATAATTTTTGAAAAAAAGAATGATCACATGTAAATAATTATTTTGATAATTTGAACAAATTGATATTAAATTAAAATTAATATTAAATCAAAAAATGACATTGAATTTATTGTTTCAAATAATATTTAACACCTTAAATAATTTTAATTTTTACCACACAATTTTTTGAAATCTTTCAAATTAAAATACGTAAAATTTATTATTAATAATAAAAATTTGGTGATGTACTTTATTTTTTCATGTTCATCCAAAAAATTCAATTCCTGAATTTTGTGTGTGGATAAATTTATAAATAAAAAAGAAGAAGTTAAATGTTATTATCAAATGCTTTTGAATTTTGTAATTTTTTTGAAATATCACCATAAATGAAAATATTTAGCATTAATTATTAATTAATTTAATATCAATAAAATTGATAAAATTTATGTAGAATAAAAAGGTATGGCCATTATTGTACCAGGTGACACAACCAATGAATATTTTTCTTGAAGTTAGTGGGAATATGAGTGTGGCATATTGACAATGAGTCAATGATGAATCTACACCAAACCATTCCCACAAATAATTTGGAAAATTATGGTTAGTTTGAAAATTTTAGCAAAGTTGTGCTTATTTTTTATTTTTTTAATATAATCATGTAAGTAGCAAAAGCTCTCACTATCTGTTACCAAAAAAAAAATAAAAATGCTCTCACTATCATATTTTATTGTAATTGTTGTCAACCACTCAAATTTGAAATTACTAGTTAAGATGAAACAACTCATTTACAATTTAATTCATGTGCTGGGTTTATCCACTTGTTTGTCTTCTGTTTATGGATTTAATATTTCTTATATTTTGAGAAATAAATTTATCTTCTATATATATATAAAATTATATGTCGTTATGTGAGTGAATCTATGTGAGAATAAGAAAGAAACAAAAAATATGAATTTTATACACTTATTTATATATATATATATATATATATATATATATATATAGAAAATAAACAAATTTTAGGTACTACAGATATACCTATATCTTATCAAAAAAAGAAAAAGTAGACTTAAATAAAAATTCAAATTAAAAGCCGGATTCACCGAAGAAGTTTTAGTAGGAGATAATTTATGTCAAGAGAAAGTAAACCTTTGTTTATTTGACTTTTGTATTTTGGGAAAATATTATCTTATGTTGTAGGGGAGTATTTTTCTCTCCTACACATCCATCAAATTCCGTGTTTTTTTTTTTTTTTTTTTTAAGTGAATGGATCCCACTAACATAAAAGAGCTTCTCTTATGTGACAAGAGATTAATAAATTCCTTATTTTTTCCTACATTTACAAAGCATAGTGCTAGAGTCCCAGTTCAAACCACAAAGAGACTGAGGGAGAGCACAGAACTGGAAAGCAAGGAGCGTAGAACTCAGAAGTTGTTGGAGGAAACATATTTTCAGGTTTATACATTTTGTACTTACATGATATGATAATGCCTATTTGATTCTTGCACTTGTTAACACTGTTCATCACTAATTGTGTGCAAGCCACTGTTGTTGGAGCCTTTAGCCTTCACTGTAAAACTATGCTATGCACTTTTATCAGGAAAAATCTACTCTAGTTTCTATCCTCTTCCCCAATGTGTGTTCTGGATTTTCATTTTGGTTTAGCTTTTTTATTTTATTTTATTTCTTTGTGATGAAGGAGCCATGGTTAATTTGCAAGTGATTTTTTTCCCCCCATCTTCTTCTTGAGTTCTAGGCCTACTTCTGTTTGAGGTTGGTATTTAACAATTTAACTTTTCTTTGCAAAACAAAAACACCTTTAGCCAAAGCGGCAAAGGCATTTTGTGGGTGGTATCTGCACTTTATGTCTTTACATGAAGACGGTGGATCCTTTGTATATATCCGAGATTTAATATTGTAAAACACAAAAAAAAAATTAACCCCACTCTCTCTCATTGATTTTTAAGTCCTCTAACAATTATTTTATTTTGACAAAGCATATCATTATAGCTATCTTTTGAGGAGCGAAGTTACGGTGTTCCCGGATCAAAAAAAATTTAGCGAGTGAGGTGAGAGAAACAGAGAAAAAATTGAGGAGAGAGCAGATAAAAAAGAAAAAAGAAAAAATTTAATATAGGTATCAATTTTTGAATGGAAGGACCACAATTTCGCGTACCAAAGGTTATATTTATTACCTAATTTTTTTATTCTTTTGTTATCAAATTTTTACTGTTGATTTCTATCAATCTAATAATTATAATTTATTGAGTCATATTTATTAATTAATTATTAATTTTCAATAAATTATAATCGTTGGACTGACCGAAATCAATAGTTAAAATTTGATAATAAGAAATAGGGAAAAGTGTTTGTCATTTTAAATGACAGAAAGTTATTTCATTTTAAGAGAGATACAGACACAGAAAATTTGAATTTTAAATTAAAAAAAAACCATTCAACTTTCTCTCTCCCATGATTTCCGTTTTTCTGTGTCTATCTCTCTCCTAGAATGACATAACTTATGTTATTTAAAATGACAAACACCAAACCCTAAGAAATAACAAGAAAAAGAAATGTAAGTAATAACCTCTCTCATCTTTTTACTTCTATGGGGCGTTTGGTTCAGGAAATTTTTTTGGAATAGTAGGGAAATGTGATAGATAGAGAAATGATTGGAAAGATAGATAAAGTGAGATAGCTAGAAAAATGTAAAAAAAAGTTGTTTGGTGGGGAAAAACTTTAGTGGGAAAATTAGGTTACTTTATGAAATCAAGAGTGCATTAAAAGCCAGATAATCGGTTTTCCGAAAAATCCCACCTTCAAATCGAGTTTCTAAACAATGCGAATATCTATGTTTCTCATAAATCCAGACAAATTGGATAGATGGGTTTTTGGTGAAAAACGTTGAAACAAACATGGTGTTTGTAAAAGCCATACTTGAGAAAGATAGATATTCGCTGAAAAGCTCCCAACCAAACACCACCCTAGAGTAAAATACATTTTACCTACCAAAAAAAAAATACATTTTTGTTATACCTGCTACACGAAATTCTCTGACTTTGCAAGAGTAGGGATGAAGATCTGCCTTATCTTTTTTTTTTTTTTTTTGCAAAGATATTGTTTTGCAGACACGAACAGTGAGGTCACAAGAAGCAATCTTACCAGGTTCTAAAGGCTTGTTCTCGCTTTAATGTTAGTTACATGAATCTTAAAAATTTAGTTTTGTCTTTAAAAATGAGTTATTAGTGAGAAAGTTAGGTAATTTGTAGAAATTTTGAAGTTCATATCTCTGTATTTTAAGTGCACTAAAGAAATAAGTTTATTAGTTTTTAAAAGTTTGAAGAAAGAAAAAGTAAATTGTAGAAATAAAAGTATTCAAAGAACATGTTTTTTTTGCAAATGGTTTGTATGAATCACAAGTGTTTTCTTTATCTGATGGTTGATCTGTTTGCTCAACAGCTAGAGAAAATGGGGTCTGTTGATGAATATCATATCCAACAAATAATTAACATCCCAGAAAAGATTGAACCTGCCCTGTGGCATGATCAGTGTTGTGTCTACAATGTCCCTGCTAGTCTTTTTCAGGTGAAAAAAGAGGCCTATACTCCTCTATTGATCTCAATTGGCCCTATCCATCATAAAAACAAAAAACTAGAGGAAATGCAAGAGCAGAAACAAAGATATTTTCTTTTCTTTTGGGAAAGCCTAGTAAACAAACTTGCTTTAGTGAACTACAAAGCCTTCCTTGAACAAGAAGAGCAAAAAATACGCCATTGTTACCAAAAGAAATTCCCTAAAATCAGTAAGGAAGAATTTGTGGAAATGATACTGTTGGATGCTGTGTTCATCATGGAGCTGTTTTTGAGGGAAACAAAACGATGGGAATATAAAGATGATTATATAATAACTCAACCGTGTCTTAGCAAAAGTATCCAGTGTGACTTGTTGCTGCTTGAAAATCAGCTTCCAATGTTTGTGTTGGAAAAACTATATGAAATAGTTGTTCCAAGCAATGTCAAGAAGCATGCCAGATTCGTTAAGCTTGCCCATGACTACTTCCAATCTTGTTATCCTCATCAGGAATCTTCAGAGGGAAAATTTGAGCCAAAGAAGTGGGAGAAATCACTACATTTCACTGATCTTGTTAGACATTCCTATCTCCCTATTAAACTGAGCTATGGCAGTGATAGGGACACTTATTCTCAAAAAGATTGTTTTCTAAGAACTGCAACAAAGTTGAATGAAGCTGGAATAAGCTTTGAGAAGGTTGATAACAGATGCTTGCTTGACATAAAGTTTGAGAAGAAGCCATTCTTAAGCTGGTTTCTTTGCTTGGGATGCTTACCATACTCCAAGTGTTTCAAAGCTCGATTTCTATTCCCCAAGTTAAAAGTAGACCACAGAACAGAAAGTGTTCTTAGGAACCTAATAGCACTTGAGCAGTGTCACTATCCTGAGGAGCCTTACATTTGCAACTATGTTTCTCTAATTGATTCTCTTATTCATACCAAAGATGATGCAGAGTTGCTGGTTGAGAAAGAAGCTATTGTCCATGAACTGGGAAGTGATAAGGAATTGGCAAATCTGGTTAACAATCTTTGCAAACATGTGGTGACAAATTCAAACTGTTACCACCAAATTATGAAAGATATTGATGAACACTACAACAACAAATGGAAATGGGCAATGGGTACATTCAGGTGGGTGTACTTCCGTGACCCTTGGAGAAGCAGTTCTACTGTAGTGGGGATTGCTGTTCTAATATTCACCATCTTCAACTTTTGTCGTGTAATTCAGCTAATATTTTAGTTACTTTAGAATTATATATTGAATCACCTTCTCTATATTATATCATTATCTCTTGTAACACTGTAACTCTTCAATTTCTCATTTACTTGTACTAAAACTGACTTGCTTATAAAATGTTGCACGTGTGTGATGCTGCTAGTACATCCTGAATTCTTGGAAAGATGCTAAAATGATTGATGACTTTTCTAAATCAGGCTACTTCAATAGGGAATAAGATCCTCTAATTTTTGTTATAAACTGATATCCTCTAAGAATCTTTGAATAGATGTAGAAAGTTTCCCTTGCTTTTAAATGGATCCAATTTGGTCAAATTTCATTAAGTGAGCAAATTAAGATCAGAACAGAAAGGTAGACTGTTTCAGGGAGATACAGCCCCAGAATATCCCAAGCAGCATGATACTCTAACCATTTCACTTGAACCCAAGTAACTACATTAAAATCACTTAACCAAAATTGCAAAAAGTTAAAATCAAGATTCTAGACATCCAAAGTCAAGTAAACAGGGAACTTGGACTGAAGCTGAACCAGCAAGGTAAACAAGAAGTTCTTAAAAATGAAATCATGCCAAACACTGAAACTTTGGTCCTACTGATTAACAGAAAGCTGCCTCCGCTTATACCGGACCATAACTTTTCCTTTCACTCCCACAACCATGGCATTCCAATCAATCTCAGGGAAAGGTGACACCAACTCCAGTTCAAAATTCCTTAGCAAATGAGTCCATATGGCTTTTATCTGCAGATATGCAAAGGGCTCCCCAAGGCATCCATGCCTGCCCCCTCCAAATGAAATGTATGAGAATGCCCCAGACACCTTATCTTCTTCCCTCCCCACAGCAAATCGATCAGGGTCATACCTATCAGGGTCCTTGAAAATGTGAGCTAGCCGGTTCGCAAAAGCAGGTGATGTGGCTACTATATGACCCTTGGGAATGTCATATTCTTTCCCCTCTCTTGTTTTGACACTAAAATCACTGTGTGAGCTTCTCAGCAGCATAATCAGTGGAGGGTGGAGTCTCAAGGCTTCTTTAATGCACCTGTACAGCACATCCATTTCAGCCAAAACATCATGATCAACTCTTTCCCCATGCTTTTCCATCAATTTTCTCTGCTCCTCCAACACAGCAGAAAGGTACTGGTTGTGACTAAGGAGATATGCTCCAGTCCAAGTGGAGGTGATTGAACTAGTGTGTTGTCCCGCGAAAAGGGCAGCAATGAGAAGTCCAGTCACTTCAGCTTCTGTAGTTGCACGACCATCTTTGTATTTTGAGTCAATGAAGCACTGCAGCATGTCATCCTCTGAGTTGCTGGTGTTTTTGCGAGAAGATATGATGCTTGCAAAGATTTCAGCAAGCTTCTTGCGTGCTTTGTCTCGGCGACGGTGAGCTGGGATGGGGAGGTATGGAAAGAGAACACTGATTGGAAGCATCCCATTATCAAGGTCATGGAACAAAGCAGAGACATCATCAAAGAGCTTGTCGCGAACCTCACGCCCCAAGAGACATCTGCTAGCTGTTAAGATGATCAGATGCTCAAGCTCATACTTCAAATCAACCTCACCACTTGATCCCCACTTTGAGAAATAGTCCTGCAAATGGGGTTCATGTTGGGGGAAGAAATCAAAATAGTCTTCAATGCCAATTTAGTACACTACACAACTAGAGAAAATTAGAAGGGGGGGAATTTACTATTAACAACACAAAGAAACAATCAAGTGCCAGCTTAGATGCCATTTCACCATGAAATACATAACTAAAACATGTCAAAAGTCCAAATGGAGTTTAAAAGCTTCTCCAGCTTATGAAAATATGAGAATGAATCAAAGTTGCTGTATAAAATTTGGTTTTCAATTAGAGCCTAAGAAGTGCTTTGATCCATCTAGCTGACCCAATAAAGCTTAATTATTACTGTTGTTGTTGAATTAAAGTTGCAATAAGTTCACTGAACTCATAGAATGATGCAGTAAGCTGCAGTATACAAAGATCATCTCAGGTGTTGGCAGTGACCAAATTGAATTAAGTATTGAATGCACACCCATGTCATATATCAAGTAACCGCTAAACTGGTCAATTAAAGTATAAAAAGCAATCATGAAAAGAACGGATCTAAGCCTGTGAGTAACAAAATCCCCAAATCCATACTTACATGATATAAAAGAAAATAAAAACACAGAACAAACAAAATGAGAACCAACAAGAATAACAAAATTACTGATATATTGAATATATTCAATTGCACAAAGACAAACCCAAAATCCAATATAGAATATTGCTGATGTCACAAATCAACAACCCAGAAAAGAACAACAATTACCGACTACGTGAGACAATCCATTAGATCAATGAATTACCAAAAACAAACACAAACACTTACCTCAGCTTCTGTAACCATCTGATTAACATAACCCTTGAGTTTGTTGACCCTGAGGGACTCAGTGAAGAACCGAAACTGCTCTTGCCGCACAGAATAGTCAACATCAAAGACCACCCCAGGTCCAAAAGTTGGCACATTGAACTGATACACCTCTTGTTGACTAAGATCAGATTCTGGGGCCTTGAAAAAATGTGCAGATACCTCGGGACCAATCAAGAAAGTGATGTTCTTATGGAAAAGTTTCAAGGTGAAGACACTGCCAAGTTTAGGGTACTCCTCACGAAGCATCAAGATTGGACCTTTAAGGAAACGGTGAAGCCCTCCAATGAAGGGTAAACCCTTCATGATTGGAGGGAGACGTTTTCTTGATTTGGGAACTATGAAGGCTGAGATGAGTTTTGCAACAACTATGGTGGACACAAGGAGGAGAACAGTGTTGAGAAACTTGCCATCAAAATCCATGGATGTGTTGTGTGTTGTGTGATTTGTGATGATGATGTTTTCGACAATTCCTATGAATCGGTCACAAGTAGTAGTGGAAAGGAAACCACAGATCTATTGTTTCATAGATCTATATGTTCATATTAAAGCTTGTAATTGTTTGTGGCCACGAAGGAGTGTGTGAGTGTGAGTGGGAGTGTGTGTGCATATATATACATATATTATATTATTAGGGAAAATTTGGAAATTTAAAAGGTCGATTTAGCTTAGCTGGGCTCATCGGATAAGGGTTTCACAAATAAAACTGTGGGTTATGCTTCCAAACAGGTTGTCTCGAATATCTATTCTCATCACGGACGGCACATTCAATTTTATTGTTTAAGTATTCAAATTTTTTTTTTTGTAGCTTATTCAAATTTAAGAAATTATTGTTTTTTTATGTTCTAGGAGATAATTTTATTTCTTATACACACATAAAAAATAAGATAAAAAGAAAATATGAATCTCACACACTCTTATGTGTAGGTAAGAAATAAATTTATGTTATATGATATGAGAAACACTATTCTTCAAATTTAATTATATATATGTTCACGTCAATTTGATTCACTCTATTACGAAGCATAAGATCAATTGATATGAGATTATTATGAATTAATCAATTGTTTGAATTCGAGTTTTAAATTTGTAATTGGATTAAATTTTAATAGAGAGAATTTTATCACTTAATATACTTATACGTTTTTTATATATTTTATTTCTTTATTTATTGTGTAACTTCATAATTGAAAAACACATATTTTTCTCTTGTTTATTTATTCCTTGCCAATTAAGAATGACATATAGATAAATATTACGAAGACAAATAATTGTTTATAACTTTAAAAAATTTGAAATTAATGGTAATATATGTTGGGTCAAGTCGGATCTTCAAGTCAATCCTTCAATGTAAAGAAGTAAAAATCCTTCAATGTAATATAGTGTCCAGAATCAAACTTCCACTATAAGCATAATGTATTACAACTGTCAAGCTTCCTTAGTCTTTCACTAGAGGTACAGTCAAGCTTCAGCAAGTATGGTAGTATTCAAGGCTCTAATACCACTTGGTGGGTGGTGCACGGGGAGCTCATGGCGGGGAGAGACCGACAACCATGGGTCAAGTGAGCAGTAACATTAAGTGGGCTCGGAACACCACAATCAAACCCAAAACTTTAAGCCATTAGGTGCATGGGTCTTTCCACTTATATGGTGCTCACTTAGTCAATTCTTAACCAATGTGGGACTTTTTCACTCGATCATTCACACTTGGATTTCTCAACATCTCCCCCTCAAGTGTGAGTCCAAGGCCCACATTCTTTCCCCCTCAAGGAGAAGCTTCTTCGAGTATTCATGGGGTTCATCAATGCTTGACTTCTCTTTAAACATTGGCTCTTTCATCAAGGCTTGCATGGCTGCATTCATCAAGACCTTGACTTCCCACATCAAGACATACTCGGATCACCACATCAATTGCGGAAGCGAATAGTAAAATGCAAGAGGAAAGAGATGAAGAAGAACACAGACAATTTGTTTAACGTGGAAAAACCTTCTCCAGTGTGAAGAAATAAAAACTCACGAGACATTAGTCCAGAATCAAACTTCCACTATAAGAATAATGGGTTACAATAGTCAAACTTCCCTAGTGTTTCACTAAAAGTACAATCAAACTTCACCAAGTATGGTGGTATTCAAACTTCCCTAGAGAGATTTCACTCAAACATTTCTGTAGAGGTATTCAGTCAAGTTTTTTTCTCTCATGGAGGATTTCTTCACCTCACTTTGTTGATCTCATCTCTTTCTCTATTTATAGATGACTAGGAGTGATATATTTAATGCTCTAGATTCTTCTCCATTTAATGAGGAGGATTTCAATACAACTCTTCGTTCTCCCATGAAGTCCTTTCATTTTCCCTTGAAGCCTTGTCATTCTTCTATGCATTGGAACTTGTATCTAATTAAGGAGAAATAATCCAACAATAAATTATTTGGGAGTGGATCCTCTCATGTGGAAAAGTGATCACGTGGTCATGTTATTTGATCACAACCACTCATTAGTGATGAGATAAGAAAGAGAAAAATGTATAATTTTTGAATGAGTGGTTGTGATCAAATAACATGATCACATGACCACTTTTTCACATGAGAGGATCTATTCCCAAATTATTTAGAGGTTTATCGTTTTTCATCAACTTGAGATGAAATTATCTCTATTAATTTCAAAACTATATTTTAGGAAATTTATTGATTTTTTGTTATATGAATTTTATTAAAACATTCTTCATTATTTCTCTCAACCTTTAAAATAACGTAGTTTTGGATTTGACATGGTAAACTCAATATTTAATATAATAAAAGTTGCAAGAATAAAGAAAGACAAAATAACGAATTCTTTGCAAGTGAGTTTAAAAAGATTAAAATAAATACTAATAGTGGTGTAGAAGAAACATAATTTAAACGGAGCAAAAATGAAAATATTTTATTTTTTCGAAATAAAATTGAGGAAACTTCTAAATTTGAAAATACACACACATATAGATTATTAAAAATTTAGAAAAATAATTAAATTTTAAAATTTAAATTTATGACTAATTACATTCAAATATATATTTTTTCCTAATTTATATTAAAATCTTATTCGATCATAATAAAATTATAACTATTAAATCATATTTATATTCCATAATACACATCCCATGTTTGAAAACAAAAGAAATATTTCTTAGGGGAAGGATATACTTACTACCAAAAAAGTTTACAACCTTTACAACTAACTTAATCACCATTGATTTCCGTCAATCTAACGGTTATAATTTATTGAAAATTATTGGGTTGCATTTATTAATGAATTATTATTCCCAATAAATTGTAACCGATAGATTGACAGAAATCAACGATGATTAGGTTGGTTGTAAAGGTGGTAGACTTTTTTGGTGGTAAGTATATCATGTCCCTTTAAAATTTGCAAAAATTATGTGTTAAAATATTTGATTTTTCATTGTATTTAAAACTTTTTTATTTTGAATGCAAAATTTATTTTCATTGTATTTCACAGTCTAACACTGCAAACTTCTTTTTGGGGGTAATTAAAGACACTACCTATTAACTTTATATAAAATGTGATTGTTACCCATAAAACGATTAAATTATAACTGTTTACTACTTTAGTTATTCGTGTCAAATTTTTTAAAATTTTAATAATAATAAGAATAAGAATATAATTATTTTTTGTAAAGTATTGAATATTCCCGGGACATTAGTCAACGACATTGCTTGAAATAACGAGTACGAGCGTCGAGATGGGAGTGAGCTCAAGTGGCCGAAAAACAAAGGAGGAGAATGACTTAAAAATTAAGATGCGTTATAATAACTACCAAAAAAATATAAGAGGCATTATAATTGTTTATAGTTTTCATTTTATAAGACAGCATTCGCAGACATTTTATGCATCATAATATGAAAAGAGGTAAACTAATAACTAAAGTTATATTCCATACAAAGAATCCTATAATAAAACTTGTTACAATAAGGTCCAATTAACTTTGATATATATAATGTATAAACAAAATTGAAAACACATAATTGAAATTAATCAGTGTGCAAAAAATATGAAAATGAATTGTTTTGGGAGTTTAGTAGACTTAGTTGACGTGGCTTCCGTTAGTAATTTAACTTGTTATCTAAAACCCTATGCTCAAAAGAGCTGCTGCTTTTTTTTTTTTTGTTGGTAATAAGAGCTGCTGTTTTTTAATGAGACATATGTAATTCCCCCTTATTAATTTTATGAAGTTTACTACGAGACTTGAAGTTTTACATTGCATATAAATTTCCATAAGCAAATACATTTAAACGAAGATAGAGGACAATCATAGCTGCATTAATGTACGCACAATCAATAATATATATATAGCTTTAAAATCAGGTAAATAAAGAGTTTAAAATAGAACTGCAGAAGAGATATGCTTCCATGCCCAAAAACCACGTGTTCATTCTGTTGGAGGGGTATCTGAGAAATCGGAGTCAGGTAGTGGGTGCAGATTTAGTCGGGTCAGTTACTAGTTTTGTTGAATGTGGGTTGGGTTTCCCTATTAAATCTGAGTTGAATAGGTCAAGTGTTATGGACTGCATAATACTTACACAGAGATGGTTTTCGTGGAAGCGTATCAAACTCGGTACACTCATTTATTAAAATAGATAAATTTACACTCATTTATTAAAATAGATAATTTTTTTTCACTTTAATCATTATTTTTTGGGCTTTACTTCTCTCATGCTATAGAAGAGAAGTTATCTTATGTTGTGAGATAAATTAAATGAGGCTAACCAATTTTTTTTTTTTAAAAAAAAGAAAAAACATCTTTTTATGTGAATGTAACATGAGAGATGAATCTTATGTAACATAAGTCTATAATTTTCCTTATTTTTTATAATATATATTTTTTAAACAGATATACCAAATTCGATATACATTTTAAACAGATATACCAAATTCGATATACCCATAGCATTAAAAATATTTCCGATTTGGTGGGCTCCTGGTTAATCCATATTCTCTCGTTATAAAGCTTCACAAATTTTAATTAAGGGCTTGATGAGCCTCTGCAATAGGTGTAGACCATCAAAGTATACCAAAAGATAAAAAAAAGCACAGAAGCACGAGTTTTGATATGTGTACGGAAATTTATTTAATTTTTTGTCTTGCGGCATGATACTTATATTATCCTTTAATTAAATTCTAATTCGTTAATAGATTTCATTTTGGGAAAAAAAGTTGTTATATTAAAAGATACAATTTTTTGATTTTAAATGAAACAGCTGTGTTTTTGTATATATTTTTTGAACTTTTACATTTTCTTTTTTACATAAAATTAGGAGAAGAGAGAAAAATGTAAAAAATCAATAAATATTCATTAAAACACAATTGTTTCACTTATGATACAAAATTATATCTTTTAAAATAATAAATATATTTTTTTTTAATTTTTTTATTGCATATGAGAGATAATTTTATCACTTAGGAATATATATAAGAGATCATTTCATCATCTACAAATATAAAGAAAAGAGTGAAATTCACTTTTTCTCTTTTTATTTCTTCTCTCACCAGGCCCACTCACTTCCATCTATGTCCATAGATAAATTTTAATTTTTAAAAATTTCTTGATCAGCAAGAAAGTATCGTCGTTGCAATCTTTCATCGCTAAATTATGACAATGTTTCAAATATAGTTTGTGCAATAAAAAATATTTATTATTATGATAATGTCCCTTCATATTTCCCTATTAATATAATTATTAAGGCACTTGTCTAAAATCGATGGACCTAATTCAAATGAATTATGCAATAATCTCTCTACCACTTGTGCAAAATTCGAAGCCAATATTGCCTAATACTTGAGCAACAAGGGATCTAACTGTTTTTGTTTTTTGTTTTTTTTTATTCATTTTTTTGAAATGCAACGTGGGCATGTTAGTGGGAAAGAGGCAATAACTGCTATAACCGCAAAAGCCTAGATAACATAAACATAGTATAGTGTCTGAGAAGCAGTAGTTTTAAGAAGAAAAAAAGGTGAAGCATTTGAAGGTAGAAAATCAGAGATTAGATTGTGTCTTTTTTGTTGTTGTTGTTGTTGTTGTTGTTTGCGGTATGAGTGGAAAATGCATGGAAAAAAAGACCAAGAGCATATAAGAAAAGGGCCATGGAAAGCAGAGGAAGATGAGGTGCTACTGAACCATGTGAAGAAGTATGGTCCTAGAGATTGGAGCTCCATTCGATCCAAAGGCCTTCTACAAAGGACTGGCAAATCATGTCGTCTTCGTTGGGTCAATAAGCTCCGACCAAACCTCAAGAAGTAAGTCAAATGTTTCTATGTCCTGATATTGTGTATCCATGTGTAGTTATTACTTGTAGTGGTGTGTGTTTGATGAAGTTACAATGATGGGGTTGCTTTATATTGTTCCTAGTCTTTGATTTTTTGTGATTTTAAGCTTAAAGTTGAAATTTTTTTGATGGGTTGTCTCTTATTTTCCGGATAAATATGTATCCAATTATCCATACATGGTTAATGGTTGTTACTTGAATTGGTGTTTGATGATGCTACAATGATGGGTTGCTTTTTTTATTGTTCCGAGTTTTCGGATTGTTTGTGTTTTACAAGCTTACGGATGAAATTATTTGATGGGTTTTATCTGATTTTTGTCATTGGGTGTCTCTCAAAGTGGGTGCAAGTTTTCACTAGAGGAAGAGAGGGTTGTCATAGAGTTGCAAGCACAATTTGGTAACAAATGGGCCAAAATTGCATCTTATTTGCCTGGTAGAACAGACAATGATGTGAAAAATTTCTGGAGCAGTAGGCAAAAGAGGTTGGCTAGGATTCTGCAGACATCAGCAACAACCTCCAAATCACAGAAAAACAAAACTAAAGTTCCTACCGTTCTTGATGTTCCAACTTCGGAGGTAAATTGAAAAGGTTCCTCTTTTTCCGGTAATTTTAGTTATATTCCATTCTGTTTTGTCTTCAGAATTCAGTATTCAATTGAAAAAACAAACTTAACAAACATAGCTGAAAATTTGAGACACTGTTTGCAGAATATGGGAAGATGCTATTTAACAATTCAAACACTGGAAAAACAAATTTCATTAACAAAACATAACTGAAAGTTTGATATACTAAATGCAGTTTCAAGAACTAATTTGTTTTGTTGAAAACAGTTAGTAGCAATTTATTATTGTTATTCTACGCACACTCCTCTACTTGTATTTCTACCATTGCAATAACTACAAATTTCTTGGAAAATGATTAAAATGTTCTCTGTGTCAGTGTTCTTTTCACTGCAAATTTGAACATAAGCATAACATTAATTTATTGACTTTATAGGCTCCTAAGTTCAGTTCCTCATCAGAGGGAGAACCTTCATCAAAGCCTCAGTCATGTTCATTATCCTGCATTGAGAATTCCGATGTTATCAAAATGGTGCCATTACCAGATCTTATAAAGTTCGAGATGCATAGTTCTGACACAAACCATGTTGAACAAGAGTTCACCCCTTTTGATAGCTATAATAAAAGCACTGAACAGATTACCTTCCCACAGATTTCAGAACTCAACACTGATGTTACATTCTCAATGGGAAACCAAGACCTCTTGGCAAGAATTGATGAGCCAAATTTTATTGATGTCTTTGATCCTCTTGTTGCATCTGAATTTGGAATAGGTCCACAACATTCCATTGGGTTCCCTTTCTTTGAGCCATCAGGAAGTTGCAGAATTGGGACAAGGGATACAATTGATAACTCCAAAAATAGTCACAGTTTCTTTGATGATTTCCCAGTGGACATATTTGATGATCCCATGGAGCCACCTGCAAGCCCATCCAATGTGTAACTTTTGTGGTCATTGTCATTTATTCTATGTGTAGCTGAAAATTATATGTAATAGTTAAAATTTGGTTAGTCATTGTAATTTGAAATTATGGACACTGATATCATTTGTAGGACACCCAAAAACTGACATAGCAATTGTCCACATTGATGGTTTTATTGATGGCCAATTGTTGAAGTGTGGGGCTTTTGAGTTGTTTTTACACTTAGCAGTTGTCTTCTAGTTTTATGATCATGGTAAAATAATATATTGCACCGACAATATTTGATTTATATATGTTAATTAATTATTAGTTATTAACTGCAATGATATCCACATACTCTTTGAACGAGATTTCATATAATAAAAGTATGTGGAAATTTAGAAGTGAATTAAACTTCTAAAAGTTCCATGTAGCATTTATTCTTTCCTAAAACAATTTTGAACGAAACAATTTACTAGGCCTAGGACAACAGTAAACGATTTCCTTTTTCTTTTTATATCGAAAAAACACAAAATTTATACAAAAAAAATAAGACACAAAATTTGAACCTATAATATATATCGATGAATATAGTCATATCAGATGCTCACAATTTAAATCTGATTATGTTTCAAATTCTTGACGTCGTTTTTATAATGAAAGATTTATGACAAATATTTTCGGCCCAAATAACATTACTAATGTGGTTCATAGCCACATTTAAATTTTTTGCAAATTACACCGGAAGTACATAATATAGTTTATAAGATTTGTAAATTTTTTTTTTTCTCTCTTATAATATAAATGAAAGTCACGTCTAAGTTTACGGTGACCTGAACTGATTTTTCCCACTCCTAAAACCAGTTGGGTTCAAAAAACTAAACGGTTTTATTTGATCTGAACCAGTTTTATTTTTTCCCAATTAGTTTGAAATCAGGTTGAAACAGTTCAGAATCAATTCATGTTTCAAAACCAGTTTAGGTATGCAAACTAGTTCGGATATGCAAATTGGTTTCGAACTGATTTTGAACGGGTTTTCAAAACCAGTTGTTTTGATTCAGTTTAGTTTTTGGAATTGGTTTAGAAAACTAGTTCAATTCTTAAAACTGATTTAGAAATATACAATTCGATTTGATTTGGTTACTTTGCACTACTCGAGAGTTAAGGAACATAAATCTTGTTTAGGCAAAATAAAATTTATTATTTATTTACTTTTTGCATTTTAACTACAATATATTTATTCCAAGCATAAACAATTCCCATGAGACTATTCATTTAAAACCCTAACCAGTTCAATTTAGAAAAACTTCAGTGATTAAAATCATAAGAAAGTAAAAGAATAAACCGCCTGAACACTGGTTTGCTTTCATTAGATGATTGTGCAGTTTTCAGGAAACTAATTCTTTCCAAACAAATAATTGAAATTGTTTGCAATTATAAGACGGGATCGTGTTGCAAGAGAGTTGAAATAGGGACAAGAAACATTTAAGGGCTATTCCTTTAAAAAATACACAAAAAAGTAACATCATTACAACCATTTTCTTCCTTCCTTTCCAACAGACAAGTTTTATATTCACAACACAGCAATAAACAAACTCTATGATTAACTTCAACTGAATACAACAATAATGACAAACCAAGTCCTTTCCCACTAAGTAGAATTGCCTACATAGATCATTCAAGCCCGTTGAGTGTTGAATAAAATGGAAGAATAAAGTCCTCCCTATTTTTATTTCTTTTCACCAATGTTTACTATTCAATCAAGGAAAATATCATTAGTGAAGTAGAATGCTGTTTAAATTTCCTATTCAATCAAACATTCACAACAGAAAAGTAGTTTGGACTGTGGAGGACTCGAATATAAAATGGCCAGAGAGAAATAACTGAGAATCCAGCATAAAGATGGTCATTATGAAGTTTAACTGGTGTCATTGCTCAAAGAATTTGGGATGAAATAGCTTACACCAGTTTGACCAGTATGAGTAAGTGCTTCAAATTCTCCTGCAGTAAATGACTGATCTTTCTTGAAAATTGGGCGTTTAAGCTCCACGTATCCACAGTAATCAACTTCATATACTGTAGCACCCTTTTTAAATGAAGAAAGAGCCACCCCAACTCCTTCCCCTGCAAAAGGTGCGATATAATTAGAATTCAAGTTGCCAAAATCTCTTGCTAATAAAAAAAAAAAGAGGCACCTTCTTCATGCATTGACCAACAGGTTCGAACTCTTTCTTGCTTTGTACTAAATTTTATTCTCGCTTATTATTCATGTAACCAAGGGCAGAGGCAAGAAAAAGATTGCATTCACAAATAAAAGGTGCCTTTCCATATAGAATGATCTCTCTTACAGTTATAAAGGGCAAAGGGCAAACCCCGATGTACAAGGGTTGATTGTACACAGCTTTACCATTACATTTTTGCAAAGAGACTATTTCCCAGATTCGAACCCATGGCCATAACCTTTCGATCACAAGGAACAACCTTACCAGCTAACGCTGTTCCAAGACTCATTCTCATCTCTTTTACAGTTATAAAAAAAAAAAAAACCACTCTTCATTAAACCCTACTAGCGAGTGTGGGGTGGAGGCATTGTTGTCAAAAACTAGTGTAAAAACGGTCCTTGATAAAAACTGGAAAAAACTTACGTTTTTATCGTTTTTACTTAAAACGAAAAATATTTCAAAAAAAATATTTAAAAAAAAACCCAATTTTCGTTTTCCCCAAATCATACGCACAGTATCTTGATATCTTTTTGTTTCGATATATGTCTTTTATAATTATGTCTTATAAAGCTGCAATTCTATTATAAGTTATGCTATGAGAATCGTTTTGTGTTTTTGGATCATTGTGTGCAGTGAAAGAAGTGGAATTATATACTGATGAGCGATGATCCAAAATCTG
The DNA here is from genome assembly GCF_033153095.1 of Gastrolobium bilobum. Classification (NCBI taxonomy): domain Eukaryota; kingdom Viridiplantae; phylum Streptophyta; class Magnoliopsida; order Fabales; family Fabaceae; genus Gastrolobium; species Gastrolobium bilobum. The sequence continues at coordinate 103,577 of NW_026899914.1, forward strand.
CAGAGTGTATGAAGCAGTTAGAGCAGATTGGTTATCCATTACTTGTTAGTTATCACTGTTTATAGTATTGATACTTGGTTATCAAAAATAATTTTCCTCTGTAGATAGATAAGTAGCTCAACACACATGTTCATTATGTGATATTTTTTTAACATGCATATATATAATTTTGTATCCTACCTTAAGTAGTAGAAAGTAGAAACTTTACGTTTCGTGTCGTTTCTACATTTTACATTTCTACCACCCCTTTCCGTTTCTACGTAGAAACTCGAGTTTGACAACATTGGGTGGAGATAATCCTTGTACGCAACCTTACCCTTGCATAATTGCAAAGAGGCTGTTTCCTGGATTTGAACCCATGACCTTTCAGTCATAAAAAAACAACTTTACCACTGCTCCGGTTCGCCTCCTTTTACAATTATATGGACAGGAAATTAAATATTATACCATGTGTGACAAGGAGCAAGTTCTCAGTAGGATGTTTATCTGCAAGGTCTTTAACTATTTGCTCATATCTAGCTTTTGTGCTCAAAACTGGTTCTTCCCACTGTGGCAACTGAAGTTCCTCAAGCAAAAAAGTTTTCATTAGCCTTAATATATATATATATATATATATATATATATATATATATAATTGCCATGTGCAAAAGAATTTGAAACTGAAAATGAAGACGAAGTCCTCTATACCTCTTTATAGACCCTTTCTACATTATAATCCACTGTCCCTGCTGGAAGCATGGCTTCACGCTCTGATATATCAAAACCCCAATTTCCATCTTTAGGAGCCACGTCGAGCCTGATTGCTTCCCTGCTCATCATTTCACATAACCCATATTCAACAGAAACCTGCAGTTTATGAAAGTGAGGGACGTAATTTTAGTCACTTAATGGTTGATATATCTACATACAATGTTAGAAAATAATATTAAACCATTAAAAAAGCCTTCACCCAACAGCTTAACTTTTTAGGTTGAATTGATTCTTTACATGGTATCAGAGCGTTAGTGACCATGAGATCACGAGTTCGATCCTCACCGGCGCTCACTTTCTAGTGGAATCAAGTAAAGCACAAGGTAAACAAAAAAAATTGGGCCTGTGCAATATCTACGCTTCAAGCCCAAAGGGCTTTTGCGTGAAGGGGTGTGTTAGAAAATAATATAAATCATTAAAAAGGCTCTCATCCAATAGCTTAAACTTTTGGATTGAATTGGTTCTTTACATACAAGTACAAGTGTAGAGGATTTGTAAGTCATTTTTGTGCATGGTGACTCGAACTGGTTTTTTTCCCTGAATCAAACTGAACCGGTTTAATTTAACCGAACCGGTTCGAAAACAGTTCAGAATTGGTTCATGTTTCAAAATCAGTTCTTGATTTATGACCTGTTCCTTTGCAAATCAGTTCAGAATGGGTTTTGAATCGGTTCTGAACTGGTTTCAAACCAGTTTTGAATCGGTTTCAAACATGTTTTTGAAACCGATTCTTTTGTTGGGTTTAATTTTTTGAGCTGATTTATAAAACTGGTTCAGTTCTCAGAACTGATTCCGAAAAATACTGTTCAGTTCGGTTCAATTATGTAGAGTAGCTTTCTCTCATAAAACTCTACAATTCTGCTTACACAGATCAAACTGAATGAATCTCCAACGTTACAATGTGCAAATACATGCAATTTTCACCATTAGGCCAAGGTTTAAATGTTGTCATGTTTCATTTAAACAACCACAAATCAAACATTATCATAGTGTAGAGCAGCAATACTGGAAAATTTGTTTTAAATTCTTTTTAGAAACTCAAATTTCTACATATATATAGCTAATAAACTATAGGCTGGGCTCAGATCCAATTTAAGTTTATAGTAGATGCAGAATTACAGATAAAATAAAACTGTTTCACTGCTTTTCTTATTTTATTTTATTTATTTATATTATTTGAACGAACATTGTTGATTTCTTGTGTGTATAAGACATGGATAATTGTGACGTTGGTTGACATTAAAAATTAGAATTAATTTGTATTTCCCTACATAAATAAAACAAAAATAACTATAAAAACGAAAGAAGTAACTTTGATCACATCAAGTTATCAATAACATATAATTTTCTCAACTAAAGAGTTAAAAAGTGAGAACCGTTTTATAAATAAAATAAATATTTGCATCAAAATTTACCAAAAAAAAAATTACAGCAAAGAGAATTGTTTTAATAAGCATGCTATTCAACCAAAAAATTTTAAAAAAGAAAGAAAACAATTTCTGACCTTGAGTTTTGAAGGATCGATGGAAACGGCGTCGCCGGCAAGGGCGTTTGGGTCGTCGTCGACGGCGGAGAGGGCGGTGACAACTTCGGCGGCGGTTTGGACGCAGCGGAGGAAGGGTGAGACGAAGACCCGGTGGAGCGGGAAACCGAGATTGTCGCGGAACTTGCGACCCGTAGAGAAAGCCCGAACCCGACCCTGTTGAACAAGGGGCGGGTCCCAGGGTTGGGTCGCGGTGGATACCCATAACGGCTCGAAGTTGTCGATGCGATCGCCGTGCCTCATAACGACGACGTTTTGGTAGAATTCTGGTGTTTGATCGTGTGTGGAATCCATAATCACAGAGAGATAGAAATTGCGGTTTTCTAAGTCAGAAAATGAAACACAGGTTTGTGGAAAATGTATGTTATGCGTATGTGTGTATGTGTGTGTGTGTTTTTTTTTTTAATTTAATTTAATTTTTTAAATGAGATTTGAGTCATTTGACATTATTGTATTTGCTTGTACGCAGTTTTCTGTTTCTAAGTTTGCGAATATTCTTTTCTTTCTTTCTTTTTTTTATACAAGAAAAGAAGAAGGTTGCGAATATTCTGTTCTGCCATAATAATAACAATTTGTTTTAAATTAATGAATAAATTTTTTTTTCTTACAAACGATTCATATAATTTGTAATAATCCAATTAAAAAAAATACTATAGCAATTTAAAAAAATGAAGATAACGCATCAAATATAAAGTTGTTCTTACTTAATAAAATGATCTCACCAAATACAGTATGGACTGGTCTATATGTATTGAGTCCAATCACACACAGTTGAATCACCTCACGTCGTTGTTGGCCTGGGCCTAGTATTGCTGTTGGAATGATCTTGAGCTTTGTCCTTCACGTTGGCACGTTGCACCAAATGGGGGTACCTGCGAAGACACTTTGATGCTTAAGTTAGTATCAGAGGCAGGTGTGTTATATTGTTAAAGAAAAGGATGATCGTACCTTGGTGGTATATCGTGTGTTTATATAGTAACTGGGATGCCGCCTTAGTTAAGGCGGCTTGGCTTCTGAGTGGCCAGCCTTGGGCTGCAGGTTATTTAGGGGACGTGTGTAGCCTTATCTTCCAGAGGGTCTAGTAGTAGATTTGAGGCAAACTGGAGCTGTTCGTTGTTTACTGGAGGTAAGGCGCGGTGTAGTTACCTTGAGCCTTAAGTTTACTTCTCTTTAGAAGGTTTCATATGCGATATGAGAATCGAGTCTTGTGTGCCGCGATGAGACCATCGCGTCCTGTATGTCGCGATGGGAATATCGCGTCTGGAACGCCGCGATGTGGGCATCGCGTCAATGCTTGTTCCTTGTGCTTCGGAAGGGCTTGGGCTTTCCTTATGGGGTTTTGATTGGGCCTATATTTTATCCAGATCAGTTGCCCCTAAGCTTGCGGTGTTGTCATTTGGCAAGGTCGTGAGCTATATGTTTTTGCTCGAGACGCGATAGCATACCATTCATACGTCCCTTTTCTGTGTGCCGCGGTAATTGTGCCTGATAGTGTCATCATGACCTTCTACCGCTTAAAAAATGGTGGATTAAACGTCTAATCAATCAAGAGCATTAAATGCTGTTGTGATTACGTGGGAGTTTAAGTACAGGCGTGGGTGGTTTTTGTAAGTAAAATGCTTCCCCTACCTGCCACGTGTCCCTTGGAACCCGTTTTGTTTAACACGTCTTGTGGCTTTCGGTCTATCCGTTGGTGAGAAACCTTTCATATTTGTGCTGAGTCTTGGAGGGAAAAATCATTTCGGTGATTTTGTGAAAAATCTCTTATCTCTCAGTGCTTTCTTCTGCATTTCCGGTGGTGACACGTCCCGTTTGTAGTGTGAAGTTCCGAAGTATAAAGCTCAGGTATGTTGTTCCTCCTTCCATCTGATCTTTTCTGTGTTTCTTTCATCTGGTTCAGTATTTTTCCTTCTTTCTATGTGAAGCATGTATGATAATCGTAAATGTGCGGATTTTATCAGACTTTGTGAACGGTCTAGCTCGTCCAGTCCTCCTTCAGGATTGTTACCAAGATCAAGGTCTTTGGGAACCAGTGACAAGAGGCATACTGTAGGAATTTTAGCCCCCTGCTCCAAGGCTTATGTTAGGCATGTCCCCTCAATTCGTACGTTTGAGTTAGGGTCATCTTTGCGACATCCTAATCGCGTAAAGACATTGTCAGAACATAGCTCGTCTGTGTTTCCCTAAGTTTCTATGAACATGTCAAAGCCCATTATGCTATCGAGTGATTCTTCTTCGAGCACTGCAAGTAGCTATAAATCAGTTGAGTCAAAGAGCCCTAAATCGTCCTCTTCAAGCTCGTCGCACGATTCTCCTTGTTCTATCGTGCATGAATCTTTAGGTCAAAAGAGCCCTAGTCCTTTACCGTTAAATGTTGTTTATCCAACCGGGTATCCTTTTAAGAAAAGGAGTTTTGATATTATACGCCTATTTCTTCTGACTTGTCTTCTTCCACTGATTCTTCTTCCTCTTTTGAATCAGATTTTGTGTCCCCTCAGATCAGAAAGATAATGGCAAGACGCGGTGCTCATGAGAAGAAAAAACAAAAATTGCAATCTAACACGAAGAAGAAAATCCTACGCCTTGAGCCTGATGGTGAGTCCCCAGTTAATCAAAATCTACGGGACGAAGACACCCGTAGTTGGGTGGCTGACACAGTTTTGGATACTGAGTCTGTGTTTTGCTCCCCAGGAGAGTTGGCTGAAGTAACATCAGCTCTCCACCTGACCCCCAACAAAGCTTTTGATGACCAATGTGAAGTTGGTGTTGTCCCGAAGAATGAGCGCGTTTGTTCATCGCGGGCTGAATGATCAACCAGGCATTACATTATGATGTACTCATTCTTTTTTCTGTCCATAGGTGTTCGGTTGCCCTTTTCACCTTTTGTTTGTAAACTTTTGGCGCACTTGAATGTGGCGCCTTCACAGCTGACCCCCAACGCTTGGGGTTTTATCAGAGTGTACGAGATGGTTTGCAATGCCTACGGCTTGTTCAAATCTGTGCAATCATTCTTGTACATATTTAGTGTAATGGGACCTCGCAATAGCTGGATATCATTTAGGAGCAAAGTGAAATTCTGCGAGTCATATTCACGAAAGATTAACATGTGGAGCGCAGAATACTTCAAGATTTACCTTGCCGAAGGTACCAAACCCTTTTTCATAGGCGATGATGGGACTCCTAGCTTTCCGTTATATTGGTCAGAATATTCAACTGAAAGCGCTGTCCTGGGCTATAATTTTACTGATTTGAGTGATGTAGAACAAAAGACAGTGACCACTTTAGGTAACATTTCTTGGGAAGCTTCTGATACGGGCTCGCTGAGCACGTACACGATTTTGAATGAGTATTCCGATGATGATATTCGAGCTTATCTGGGTAACTTAGACCCTTACTCACTTTGTAAATGTTTTAATCAAAGTATCTGAGTATACCGCGATGTGTAGGTATGTTGGAAATATCTTTAATCATGAATTTCTTTGTTCTGGTTTGCAGATAGCTCAATGACGGCATCGTTAAATAAAATGGAAAGGATTGCTGCCAATCATGCTGCAGCTATTGCAGGTGCTTCAAGATCTCCCCAACCGTCTATGTCTGCGGTTGCTGTTGTTGCAGAAACAAGCGAGCATGCTGCTGCGCGGTTGAAGTCTCCAATGAAGTCCTTAACCCCTCCTACCGCCTCGTTAGATGTCATCCCTCCTGTGGTAGTGGTGGAGGATACCGCAAGGGGTAAGAAAAGATCCCTGGAGGAGATGACCGAGGGATCTACTACAGAGTGGCCAGACTTTGGCTGGAAGTTGGACCAAGATATTCGCGCTCAAGGCAGAGAGTTTGGCGCTCTTCTGGAAGCACTGCCGCAAGACCAATGGCTACAGATGTCCCAGATCTTGACCATAGCGGGTAAATTCCTTATGTCTGCACCTGGTAATTACCTTGATATTTCGTTGTTTATATGGTATGATATTGCGTATATACTTTATGCTCTTTGACATGTAACAGGCTCAGTGGACTTCCTGAAGGCGCGAATTGAGGCGCTGAAGGGTGAAAGTGCTCAACAACGCGCTGACCTTGAGGCTAAATTGAAGAAATTTGAAGAGGAAGTATCTATACTGAAAACGTCTATGGCGAAGAAGGATGGCGCCCTGAAGGCCCTGACAACCTCCAATAAGGGATTGGAAGCAGAGAAGACTGATCTGTCCAAGCGTATCTTGGAACTGGAAGGAAACGTTGATACCTGGGCCGAAGAGAAGGCCTTCTTAACCAGTGAGGCAAAGAGGTATCAGGGTTTATTTGAAAAAGAAGCTGAGGCCACTTTTGTTAATGTAATAGAACAAGTGCGCTTTTTCAATCCTTCCGCCAAACTAGACAATGTGCATTATTTTCATTATTTCAAGGACGGCCAGTTGATGACACTTAACGAACAAAATCAGGAAGTGCCCGGGGAGCTAGTCAGTGCGATGGATACTGAACCTATCGCGCCATCCTTGCAAGAGCCCTCTCCTCAAGGTCCTCCTACTGTCGATGGTGATCGCGCTGCTGATAATGATGTCCCTCAAGACATGTCTACCCAAACAGTCTGATTTCTTTTTTGTTGCTTGGTTCAAAATATGTAATTTTTTTGTAAGGGGAGTATCCCCCCATATGCTCCAAAACACATAAATGTTGAAACAATGATAGTGTAAGTTTGGTCTCACCTTTTGATGAAAATCATTCTAAAATATGATGTTGTTTGGTCTCAAGAATGCCGGTGCCACTTACCAATGCATGATGAATAAAGTTTTCAGTCAGCAGATTGGTCAGATGCTTGAAGTATACATTGATGACATGATAGTCAAAACAATGACTATTGTACAACATCCCCAGGATTTGGAACAAGTGTTTCAGCAACTGCACAAATACAAGTTATGACTTAATCCTGCCAAATGCGCGTTTAGAGTACCAGCTGGAAAGTTTTTAGGATTCATGCTGACACATCGCGGCATCGAGGCCAATCCTGATAAATGTAAGGCCATAATCAACATGACCAGCCCGCGAAATATAAAGGAACTACAACAATTGACGGGAAGAATTACTGCTCTAACCAGATTCCTTCCTGCGTCAGCACAAAAGTCATTGCCAATGTTTAAACTATTGTGCAAACAGTCAAATTTCCCATGGACTCCCGAGTGCGAGGCAGGGTTCATGACCGTTAAAGAACATTTGGCCAACCCACCAGTTTTGGTCAAGCCTTTGCCCAACGAACCTTTGGTCCTATACCTCTCAGTCAACAATGAAGCCATAAACGCTGTCTTATTGCGCGAAGAGAACTAGGAACAACAGCCAATCTACTTCGTGAGCAAAGCACTCCAAGGACTAGAACTAAGCTATCAGCAAATTGAAAAAGTTGCTTTCGCGCTCATCTTGACATCGCGACGCCTACGCCATTATTTCCAGGGACACACTATCAAAGTTCGCACAAGCCAACCCCTTCGACAAGTGCTGAGACAACCTGATTTGGCAGGCCGCATGATCTCGTGGTCAATAGAATTGTCGGAATACGACATCATCTACGAACCGCGACAAGCAATTAAAGCCCAGGTATTAGCAGATTTCCTTGTCGAAATGACACACCTACATGAGGCGGAGATGGGTGAAGGTTGGGTTATTTATGTCGATGGATCTTCCAATGTTAAAGGGAGCGGTGCAGGAGTCATCGTAGAAAGCCCTCAAGGCGTTACTGTGGAGCACTCTATCCATTTTGGATTCAAAGCTTCAAATAATCAAGCCGAATACGAAGCGATCCTCGCTGGGCTTGCCATGGCCAAAGACTTGGGGGCAAAAAGCATAACTCTCAAGAGTGATTCACAATTAGTAATTGCTCAAGTCCAAGGAAGCTACAAGGTGAAAGAAGCATTAATGATAAAATATCTGGAAAATGTAAGATTACTCCTGACAGAGTTTCAAAGCTTCAACATGGAGCACATCCCCAGAAAGCAAAACTCCCGCGCTGACATTTTATCCAAGTTAGCCAGCACAAAGGGACCAGGAAACAACATATCAGTAATCCAACAAAGCGTCCATAATCCTAGCATCATAATGGCAGTAACTAAGCGAAGAGCTCAACCATCCCAAAATGCGCAATCCATGGTAGATGATGACAACATACCACTGGACGGTACGGACACTTGGATGACACCAATTTAGAACTATTTGGTCAGAGGAGAGGTACCACAAGAAACAAGCGCAACAAAAAAGCTATCGCGCAAGGCTTCGTTCTACACTATCATCAACAACCAACTCTACAAGAAAGGGTTTTCCTCTCCAATGCTTAAATGTTTAGATCCTCAGCAGGCTCAGTAGGGAATTGGCTGACATCACATGGGAGGGAAATCCTTATCTCAAAAAATGCTTCGCGCAGGCTATTTTTGGCCAACTACGGAAGAGGACTCCAAAAAACACGTGCGACAGTGTGTCAAATGTCAGGAGCATGCCGACTTACATCATGCTCCGCCTGAGGAATTATCTTCAATGATATACCCATGGCCATTCTACCAATGGGGCATGGACATATTGGGCCCATTCCCAGTGGCTGTGGGAGGGGTCAAATGGTTGCTGGTAGCAATCGACTACTTCTCCAAGTGGATTGAGGCAGAAGCTTTAGCTACGATATCAGCCAGCAAGGTTCGCCGTTTCTTCTACCAACAAATCATAAGTCGATTCGGTGTTCCACATACCATCATAACCGATAACGGTACACAGTTTATGGACAGAAAATTCAATCAAATTCTTCAGGACTTGCATATCAATCACCGATACACATCGGTTGAACATCCGCAAACAAATGGATTGGCAGAAGCTGCAAATCGCGTCCTTAAACGCGGATTGGAAAGAAGATTATAAACAGCTAAAGGAGATTGGCCCGAACAGTTGGACTTTGTATTATGGGGTTATAGGACAACCAAACATTCAACTACAGGAGAAACCCCATTTCGCATGGTCTACGGTAGTGAAGCCATGATCCTGGTTGAAATTGGAGAACTATCATGGAGAAAGATGTACACAAATGAAGACAGCAACTCACAAGCATTGCTTCACAACTTGGACACAATAGAGGAATGCGCGAGATCGCGCACGTCAAAGAAATAGCGTTCAAACAAAGAATAGCTGCGTGCTATAACTTAAGGGTTGTCAGACGAGGCTTCAATGTGGGCGACTTAGTCCTACGCAAAGCTGACATTGGCAATAAGAACGCGCGACAAGGAAAATTGGCCGCAAACTGGGAAGGACCTTATCCCATCTACAACAAAACAGATAAAGGGGCATACGTCATTGAGACACTATCTGGCCTTACCATCCCACGCACATGGAATGCGGACAAGCTTAAGACATTTTATAGCTAGGTCTCTCACGACTCACAAATATTTGTCTTTCTAATTTATTGTTCCACATAAAAACTCGCCAATTTTCTTTTACTATTGATCACTTTTACATCAAACTTAAGAACACAGGATTACAGCTACCAGGATTCTCTCACGAATCCTCCAAGTAACAGGATGCCTTTCATGGATCCTATCAAAAAATAGGATTCTCTCACGAATCCTCCAATTCACAGGATGCCTCTCATGGATCCTATCAAAAAATAGGATTCTCTAACGAATCCTTCAATTCACAGGACGCCTCTCATGGATCCTATCAAATAACAGGATTCTCTCACGAATCCTCCATTTAACGGGATTCCTCTCATAGATCCTATAAAAAATCAGGATTCTCTCACGAATCCTCTAATTAACAGGATTCCTCTCATGGATCCCATCAAAAATCAGGATTCTCTCACGAATCCTCCAATTAACAGGATTCTCTCACGAATTCTCCAATTAACAGGATTCCTCTCATGGATCCTATCAAATAACAGGATTCTCTCACGAATCCTCCAATTAACAGGATTCCTCTCATGGATCCTATCAAAATAACGGGATTCTCTCACGAATCCTCCAATTAACAGGACTTCTCTCATGGATCCTATCAAATTACGGGATTCTCTCACGAATCCTCCAAGTTACAGGAGTCCGCAATTCCCCAACACGTATCGCGATGATCCATCATTCAACGCTATACCAGGAAGGACGTACCCCACTCAGGGCCAAACTCCTTCCCCAAGCGTAACATGACCATCATGCGTCATAAAAAATGGCATCCTATGTCATGAACATAACAAAGGTATGCAAAGTATTTGCGATACGACTCATAAACTGTAGAACCAAGCAACATATGATTACAGTATTCAAGTACCATACAAGTACATACTGCGAATCCAAATACCCTTTATGAAGTATGCGAGGATTAACAATCTACAAATGAATAGCAAGCATTCATTTGACAAAAAAACAAACTTACACTATCATTGTTTCAACATTTCATTGTTTTGGAGCATATGGGGGGATACTCCCTTACAAAAAAATACATATTTAGAACCAAGAAACAAAAAAGAAATCAGACTGTCTGAATAGACATATCCTGAGGGGTATCAGCTTCAACAGCGCGCTCATTATTCACAGCAGGAGGACCTTGAGGCGATGGCTCTTGCAAGGATGGTGCGATCGTGTCTGTATCCATCGCACTAATCAGTTCAACTGGGACCTCTTGATTTTGCTCATTCAGTGTCACTAGCTGACCATCCTTGAAATAGTGGTAATAATGCACGTTTTCCATCTTGGTAGAGGGATTGAAGAAGCGCACCTGCTCCATCACATTTACGAAGGTTGCTTCCGCTTCCTTCTCAAATAAATCTCGATACCTCTTCACCTCACTGGTCAAGAATGCCTGCTCTTCGGCCCAACTATCAGCGTTTCCTTCCAGTTCCAAGATATGCTTGGTCAGGTCAGTCTTTTCTTCTTCCAATCCCTTATTGGAGGTTGTCAGAGCCTTCAGGGCGCCATCCTTCTGCGCCATAGACGTTTTCAATGTAGATACTTCATCTTCAGATTTCTTCAATTTGGCCTCAAGGTCAGCGCGCTGTTGAGCACTTTTATCCTTCAGCGCCTCAATTCGCGCTTTCAGAAAGTCCACTGTGCCTGTTACATGTTAAAGAGCAGTAAGCATATACGCAATATCATAGCATATAAACAACGAAATATCAATGTAATTACCAGGTGCAGACATAAGGAATTGACCTGCTATGGTCAAGCTCTGGGACATCTGTAGCCATTGGTCTTGCGGCAGCGCTTCCAGACGAGTGCCAAACTCTCTGCCCTGAGCGCGACTATCTTGATCCAACCTCCAGCCAAAGTCTGGCCACTCTGTAGTAGATCCCCCGGTCATCTCCTCCAGGGATCTTTTCTTACCCCTTACGGTATTTTCCACCACTACCACAGGAGGGATGACATCAAATGGGGCGGTGGGAGGAGTTAAGGACTTCATTGGAGACTTCAACCGCGTAGCAGAATGCTCGCTTGTTTCTGCAATAGCAGCACCCGCTGACATTGACGGTTGGGGAGACCTTGAAGCACCTGCAATAGCTGCAGCACGATTGGCTGCAATCCTTTCCATTTTACTTAACGATGCTGTCATCGAGCTATCTGCAAACTAGATCAAAGAAATTCATGATTAAAGATATTTCATACATACCACGTCATCGCGGTATACTCAAATACTTTGATTAAAACATTTGCAAGTGAGTAAGGGTCTAAGTTACCCAGATAAGCTAGAATATCATCATCGGAATACTCATTCAAAATGGTGTACGTGCTCAGCGAGCCCGTATCAGAAGCTTCTCGAGCAATATTACCTAAAGTGATCCCTGTCTTCTGTTCTATATCACTCAAATCAGTAAAATTATAGACCGGGACAACGCTTTCAGTTGAATATTTTGACCAATATAACGGAAAGATGGGAGTCCCATCATCGCGTATAAAAAAAGGTTTGGTACCTTCGGCGGGGTAAATCTTGAAGTATTCTGCGCTCCACTTGTTAATCTTTCGTGAATATGACTCGTAGAATTTCACTTTGCTCCTAAATGTTATCCAGCTATTACGAGGTCCCATTATACTAAACATATACAAGAATGATTGCACAGATTTGAACAAACCGTAGGCATTGCAAACCATCTCGTACACTCTGATAAAACCCCAAGCGTTGGGAGTCAGCTATGAAGGCGCCACATTCAAATGCGCCAAAAGCTTACAAACAAAAGGTGAAAAGGGCAACCGAACACCTATGGACAGAAAAAAGAATGAGTACATCATCATGAAATGCCTGGTTGATCCTTCGGCCCGCGATGAACAAACGCGCTCATTCTTCGGGACAACACCAACTTCCCATTGGTCATCAAAAGCTTTATTGGGGGTTAGGTGGAGAGCTGCTGCTTCTTCAGCCAATTCTCCTGGGGAGCAAAACACAGACTCAGTATCGAACACTGTGTCTACCACCCAACCAAGGGTATCTTCGTACCGTAGATTCCGGCTAATTGGCTGCTCATCATCGGGGTCAAGGCGTAGGATTTTCTTCTTCGGGCCAGATCGCAATTTTTGTTTTTTCTTCTCTTGAGCACTGCGTCTTGCCATTATCTCTCTGATCTTAGGGGACACAAGATCTGATTCAGAAGAGGAAGAAGAATCAGTGGAAGAAGACAAGGTAGAAGAAATAGGTGTATAATTATCAAAATTCCTTTTCTTAAAAGGATACCCAGCAGGATAAACAACATTTAACGGTAGAGGACTAGGGCTCTTTTGACCTAAAGACTCATGCGCTGTAGAACGAGGGGAATCGCGCGATGAGCTTGAAGAGGACGATTTAGGGCTCTTTGACTCAACTGATTTATAGCTACTTGCAGTGCTCGAAGAGGAATCACTTGATAGCACAATGGGCTTTGACATGTTAAAAGAAACTGGGGGAAACACAGACGAGCTATGTTCTGGCCACTCAGAAGCCAAGCCGCCTTAACTAAGGCGGCATCCCAGTCACTATATAAACACACGATATACCACCAAGGTACGATCATCCTTTACTTTCACAACATAAACACCTGCCTCTGATACTGACTTAAGCATCAGAGTGTCTTCGCAGGTACCCCCCATTTGGCGCAACGAGAAGGACGAAGGACAGAGAGCTCAGGCTCACCCCAACTGCAATACCAGGCCCAGACCTGAAACTACCGAAGGAGTCCAACCGTGTGTGATTTGGGCTTAATACGTATTGGGCCACTCATACCGTATTTGGTCCGATCAACAAGTAAAGAATTAAAAAATTTGTAATATTTTGCAAACAAAATATGGGATTAATGTCAAGATAAATTTCCCTCACCAAAAAAAATGTCCAGATAAAATTATATCCTGAAATCTTATAACATGTTGTTTAGAGGTATGGGAAAAAATACAGGATATTTTAATAAAATAATTGATAAAAAAAGAAAGTAAGATTATTAAAATATCATGTATTTTATTTTCTTAAACCCCAATGATGTTGATTTAGAATTATTGAAGATAATTTTATTTATTATGTCAAAGGAGAAATATTTTTTTCCTAAAATATATATAATTTTATTCTTTTCATCTTTTAAAAAGTAATAATTATTTTCATCTTTAAAGAATATATGTTATTATTTTACTCTATAATAATTATTTCTATTCAATTTTCATTTTTAAATAAGTATTAAGCGATAAAGATGTTTATATATTGTTATATTAATTAAATATAAGATATTGTTATTACTAATTAGTGTTACTATTAATATCAGTATTAGTTTGTTTCACTGTTAAATCAATTATATTGATTCAAGGGTTATATTTATTTTGACCATTAAATATGAAGAATTATAATCTTATATAAATAAATAAATGAAAAATATTAAATATATAAAAAAGAATTTTTTTTAAATATTAAATCAGAACCATTAAACCAACATTATCAATCAACGGTGAAATAAACTGATAAACTGTGATATTGATAGCATAGAATTAATGTTTATCATGTTAAATAGATAATTTTATAACCGACGTGGTATAAAAGTGTGAGGTAACATGTGGGGTTACATTTAGAAATGTGCGTGGGTCAAACCGAATAAGATTTTTTGAAAAATCGAACCGAATTGGTTTAAATGCTTCTATTCGAAAGTTGTTTGGTTCGGTTCAAAACTGATTCGGTTCGGAAGTGGTTGAGATCGGTTCGGAACTGGTTCGGTTCGATCCTCTTTGAAAAAGAAAAAAAATTAAAAAATTAAAAAATAAAGTTATAAAAATCAATTTGGTTCAGTTTGGAAACGGTTCGGTTCGGAAACGGTTTGGTTCGGTTCAAAATGGTTCGGTTCTTAAACTAGTTCTAAAAACTAGTTCGGTTCATGAACTGGTTCTTTAAAAATCGGTCTGGTTCATGAACTGGTTTTTAAAAACCGGTTATTTTAAGGGCGGTTTGGTTCGGTTCATGGTTCGGTTTAGTTTTTTGATTATTTTGCACATCTCTAGTTGGGATAGGTTATTTTACCTATTTTTTTTTTGCCTGCTACTCTAAAATATCATTAGATCAGAATGTTAACAAATTTTTATCTTTTTCTCTCCTCATGAAATTCTAATCTGATGGTGTTAGAGAATAATAGGCAAAATTAAGTAGAAAAAATAATAGGTAAAATAACTTATATTCCCAGTTACGTCAACGGGAAAAAGAGAAAAAGAAAACGTTAATACCATTAATACGATTATGATCCGATCCTGAATCTATGGGTTTTACTATTTTCTTAGGAGGTGTTTGATAGAGAATAAATTATTTTTTAGCAGAGAAATATAATAATCGGAAAAATGGTAAGAAAGTCAGTTTGATGGGAAAGTTTAAAAAAAATGTTTGGTTGGGTAAAATATTACTAAGAAAATTTATTTAAATTTGCAAAATCTATGTTCGGGAGAAACTTCGCACCTGTTTTTTCACTTCTTCAGTTATCTCAAAATACCACATCTCAAGTGGTATTTTGTAACAAAGAATTTCATGCAAAAATCAACTCAAAAGTCATTTCTTCTTCCACCCTATTTGCCTAATATTTTTTTCAAAAACCTGAATCAAACGTGATATTTTCCAATATCCACTTACACTTTCCCATTAATCCAAAAATAAAACTTCTACCGAACACTACCTTAACATTTATCCGAAGAACATCATATGTGGCGGAGTGGATGAAAGCTATATTCATTCACTGTGATATCAGTCTTTCTGCAATATCGGTAGCATCCTTACTGTTGCCTCCTTCAAACACACAACATAGTTAGTTTTTCCTTTTACTTTCTTTTTAGCAGAGCCACACTTGTATTGTATGGATGTGAAAGTTTTATCTTTGTGAATGTGTAGTTTGGAATTTTCATGTGGTAGTTTGTGTGGTTCTTGGGTAATATGGGGAATTTCAAAAATCTTACTGTTTCTCTCTTTCTTTTATTAAAAAAAAAACAAACCTTTCTTGTTTTGATGGAATTTTTGGTTTTTGTTTCTTTTGTTTTTTTGTTAAACTTATATTTGAAAATTAGGTTTAATGTGAATTCTGAATTAGGGTAAATAATGCATGAACGTTCCAGGGGGTAAGGAAAGTTGTTTTAGGTGGTAGATCTTTCTTGTTTTCATTTTTATATATTTCAAAACTAAGGACATCGTTTTGGATGCATTTTTTATTTTTGATCCAGTGGACTGCTTATAAAACTTCATATGTGAGAAGAAGTGATTGTTTCTGCAACACATGTTTCATTTTATATATTTACGAAGCATCAAATTTACTAAAATGAAAGGAAGCTTGGATGTTCTATGAAAAATGATCATTATCGCAAGTATCATGATACATAAATGAACATACCGGTAAATGAATGTGGAAATGTCAGAATTTGTTTTGTGACTCTAATTTTGGTGTTAGTGATAATATTTTTACATTTTACATTGAACCTGATTGCTTTTCAAAACTATTACTAGGTTGACAGTTCATCCTGGTTTGAGTAATTTAGTCTAGTTTTCAGCCATTGGATTATTCAAATGTTTCAGTGACTTCCCTTCATCTCGTAGTTTAGTGTTGCAACCATATCGATTTTGTTTCTCTAACACTTCCCTTAATCTTGTAGTTGAATGTTGCAAACAAGTCAATTTATGCACTCTTTCATGTTTGAATGTTTATTTACAGAGTAGGAATTCTCAAAATAAGAGTAGAAGTTGCTGGAAAGATACATCTTACAGAGATAGTAGTATGAGCCAGTTCAATTACAATGACCAAGTTCCTCATTATGGTGGGGGTGTCCATTCTGCTGGCGGTGGGTACTTACCACATCAAACTTCTAGACCAATGTTTTCTACTATAGCCCCAACACCACAGTCACCATCATTGATTTGGTGTGAACTTTGTGAGGTTAAGTTGAGAAGTTACAAAAATATGAAAGAGCATTTGAATGGAAAGAGACATCAAGGATTGTTGAAACTACACGAGGAATCAAACAGAGAAGAAATTTCAAACGGACAACAGAGAGGACAGTTGCCAAATTCTCAAATGAATTCAGTAGTTGAACCTAAGCCCGTTCTTAAATCTGAGATACTTGGATGCCTGGTAGAAAATGTGAGTTCTGAAGCTACTGCTGCCAAGCACAAGAGTTGCCTGGGGAAATATATTGGGAAACCCAGTGATAACTTTGGTGCACAAGGTCATGATTTCAAGCGTAAGACTGCCGGAGCCACAAGAGGTAAATACATGAAGACAAATAATGCGATAAGAGAGCCAATGGATTCATCAAAACTTGATGTGAATGCTCTGTCAAGTTATGTAGAACCTGTTGTCCAAGTACCTGCTGCTGAAGTTTCAGCTAAAGGGCCTGAAGGGAAACCTAGGGATAACTTTGGTGTACAAAGTCATGGTTTCAAGCATAAAATTGCAGAAGCCACAGGAGGTAAATACTTGAAAACAAATACTTTAATAAGAAAACGAATGGATTCATCAAAGCTTGGTGTAAATGCTCTATCAAATCATGCAGAACCTGTAGTCCAAGTAACTGCAGTAGCACCACCATCAGGTCCTGTGGCTTCTCAGATAAAGGCTCCAACTCCTGTTGTAGGATCAAGTTTCGAGCTACAGCTTCAACATGTCTCAGCCTCTGAGACACAAGTGTTAGAAGGCAAAAAACATCATCAGATTCAAAATCCTGCTTTCGAAACAAATGTACAGCCACAATCAATCTCTGTGGAGTTGAATGCCCCAGCAGGTTCTAATATTAGAACTCAAACTGAAGATTTGAGTTCTGATTCTACTGCAATAGCAATAGCACCACCAAAAGAGCCTATGCTATCTCAGGTATTGGCATCAGAAGCAGCAGTGGGATCAAGTTTTGAATCACATACTGAAACAGAACCCCAAGGATCAGAAGCCATAGCACATTATGAGAGCCAAAATCCTACTGACAAATCAAATAATCAACTGCTATCACCTGTCTTGATGGAGTTCGATGGCCCTTCAGGTTCTGGTTTTAACACCCAAACTGCAGACGGAAGTTCAAAAGCTGAAGAAAAGATGGATGTTCTCACCACTAAATTCGGGTTAACTCAGTTGTCTCAGGTATTTCACATCATTTGCTAATTTTCAATGTAACTATCAAAGAATACAGTGGTTGTTTCTTAAGAGATCTAGTTACTAATTTGATTATAGTTTTATTCAGTATTACTGTGACAGGCCTGAATCTGCTTATCCTATCCATTTTGGCTAGTTTAGATTTTTCAATTGAATGAACCAACTATTCTACTAGTGATCTAACTTCGTGACATGTAAATAATTGTTGATTGAGTAAACCTTTTAAAACTATTTTGGTTTTTGGCATGTCTTGTCTTCCTTAAATGAGACAAACATGATAAAAATTTGAAATGAGAAGAAGAAAGAATTTTAAATGTTTTGTTTTTTGGCAATGCCTTTTTCTCAACCGTACATAACTCAAAAGCTTATGATTAGCAGCTTTTGGAGTTGTACATCTGCTTTTATGATCCATTTTAGTAAAACTGTGGGCACTTGTTTCAGGTAACTGTTTGTCTTACTTGTGGCGATGAGGGCTTTCCGGAGTTGTTGGATTTTTGTGAAACGTGTCAGGTTTATGCAGTGCATAGGTGACTTACTACTTTCCCTTTCTGTCTACTTACTTTGATGAACTTGTAGCAAGTTTTTATCGTCATACTTGACTGAAGATGCTACTACTTCTAATGCCTTATGGTCATTCTGTAATTTTCCATTAGAAGTATTAAAAGTGGGAGAATTATAGTTGATGAATCCAAAGAATATGAAATGTTACTGAAGATCATTGCCAATTCTGGTCAAACATTATCTTATATAGGAGGCTTTTCGTGTTATGTAATTTGACAGATCCTATTATGATTTTTTAGGTACCAAATTTGGGTCTTAAAATCATGGGTTAGGAAGCCAATGCTTGTATATATTAAAGCTCCCTATTGCAATGGAAATTAGAAAATTCCATCGTCTCATCCGTTAGATATGTATATCTTGGTATTTATACCCTGAACTTTTGTGTCATTTGACATAGATTTTTATATGATTCTTATTATTTTTCAAGCAGAAATATGATTTTAGATTTTGGTAAAAGTGCTTTAAAAATATGATTTAGAAGGTTTTCATTATCATATTACCTGCAGATGCCCCTATTTTTTTATTTCCATGCGGACATTCTTTTAAATTTCAAGTGGTATTGAAGGTGCTTATTAATACCTCGAACCTTTTCTTATGAGTTGATGCACAATACAATTGTATTAATACCATGAACTTCCTTTTTGGTATCAGATGCATAGAGTTTTTAGTTTGCTATTGAATTTTGTTCACAGCATCTTCTAAAACAGAAGTTTATGCATTTTATAAGATTTGTAGTTTCACATTCTTGATGCATATTGGCCTTATTCTCCTCAACTTACTCTTTTCAGGTATTGTTTAGATGGGCCTGTGGATTATACTGGTGAAGTCACCTGGTTCTGTGAAGATTGTGATGCAAAGGTAGTAGACACATCTTCTCATGATCAAAGTAAAGCCAGAATAGAGGTAACAAATTGCATGAAGAAAGTAAGGAAAAACAAGCAACAACAAAAAGCTGATTCTAGTGAGGGGCATGTGACTGTTACTGAACCACAGCCTATTGCTGATCCAGTGTGGAGGTAAGAAATTTGTTTTTGCTACCTTCATTTGGAGTTGGTGAAATTTCTAGCTTCTATGGTGAATCATTGTCTAAAGTTGAATTTTATGGCTAATAGGGGAAGCTTGTACTTCTGCGATCAAAGTATTGATATTTTCAATGGACTTCTGGCCCATTTGTCCAATTTAGCATGCCCCCAAGTCCAAGAGGAAGCAAGACTTCTCCCTGAGGTGCTTCGTGTGGACTTGCTTGAAAGATCTGAAGTATGGCCAAAGTATTTCAAGGAAAGTGGACCAAATGAGGAGAGCATTGCTCTTTATTTCTTTCCTGAGAATGAATGGTGATTTTTCTGATAAGCTAACATGCTCTTAGAGCTGTTTGGATATACTTTTTTTTCTCTAAGAAGCTCCTTTTTCTCAAAATGAAAGTACTTTTCACTTTAAGTTTGTATTTTGCATTCAACTTTGGAAAAAGCAAAAGTCAGGGAAAAAAACTAAACTGATTTTTTTTAAAAAAAAAACCAAGATTCTTGGTGTCTAAAAACGGGCCGGAATATTTTATTTTATTTTTCACTTAAAAATGCTTATTAGATACTGATTCAAACGCAGTAGTTTTGCTTTTGAAAGAAGTCCCTGTGAAAAATAATGCAATGTATATAAAGCTTTTTTTCAAACTGCCCTTACTCCGCTCTCTCTATCTCTTTAATTTAATATTGAACATTACATGCTTCTACAGCAATGAGAGGGCCTTTGACGAGCTGGTTGATGAGATTATTTACCATGACCTTATCATAAAAGCTGTGGTTAAAAATGGAGAGCTTTTAGTTTTTCCTTCTACAGTGCTCCCAATGAAACAAAGGAGTGAGTTACATTTATTCTACTTCTTCAGTGCCACATTTAAATTTCACTATTTGTAAAATTAAATTGTGTCTTAATTTTTGATTTACATGTTGTGCAGGATTTCAAGCAAAGTATTACTTGTGGGGACTCTTCAGAGAAAAGCAAACTTCTCCTAAGTCTAAAACTTGTCATAACCATAGTTCCTCTAATACTTTTTAGGCCTAGTGGTGTGGTTCTGTTTCCAATGCACGGTGGTACTCCTGTTTCCCTAGCCATTGAATTCATTAATATGTATCTATTTAGTTTTACCGAACGTTTTTGAGAAAATATGGTAGCATGTTGAGAATTTTGGACTAGAGAGGATATGATCGATGGCCCTGGTTAACATTTTTGCTCCTGCATTATTTGTGATGACAAGAGAATGCCTAAGTATGTGTTTTTTTTTTTTTTTTGTTAATGATTTTACATTTTACTTATTTTTTTGTTGATATCTTTTTATTGATGATTATAAATATATCACTTTAATTTGTTTTTATCATGTTTTATAAAACTTTTGAATCAAATAATTGATCCCTATTTAATAACTATGATTGATTAGTTTCATCGTCTTTTAAAAAATATTAAATATTACTATAAAAGTGCGATTTGATCCATAGCTTTAGCTGTCTTTGTCGTTAAAGTTATTGATTATTGAAACATACGGGTTTTGATTTCATAGTTTCTGGATGGCTTTGGTTAAATTTCAATACATCATAAGGATATTTGTATTTGTGGGAAGACTCAGAATTTAACTTTTAGTCTGCGTTCTTGTTAAGAGCGTTGAATGTGTATAAGAATGTGTGAGGTATCACAGCTACGGTGAGAAGAAGAAAGGAGAGAAGGAAGAACGAAAGAATTCAGAAAGAAATGATTGAAAATTACTATTAACTCTTGCATTACAATAATGTATCGTTGTGTATATATATATATATATATATATATATATATATATATATATTAGAAGCAAAGCTGTTGTAACTAATTCTGTTTTACTGAAATAACAAACTCAGAGTAACTTAATTGATTTGGGCCTACAACCCTTTGGGCCTCTATGGTTATCATCCCCCCACAAGTGGAGGAGGCTTGAGTGGCAAGACCCGAAGCTTGGATCGAAAGGTAAGAAACTGGGCTGTGGCTACGGCTTTGGTAAGCCCATCCGCTATCTGCTCGAGCGGGACAGTGACACGTTTTGAGACAACCTTCTCCCTCACAAAATGAAGGTTCAACTCAAAATGTTTGGTGCGTGAGTGGAAGAGTGGGTTTGCTGTGAGAAGGACAGCTGACATATTGTCACAGTAGATGGTAGGTGAGGTTGGTACTTTGATGGTGAGTTCGGAGAGGAGAGACTGGATCCAAGTGAGTTCAGCAACTGTGGCGGCAAGACTCCGGTACTCAGCCTCTGTACTGGAGCGGCTAACGACATGCCGCTTCTTTGAAGACCAGGTGATGAGATTCGAGCCAAAGAAGATGCACAAATCACTGGTCGACCGATGATCATCTGGATCGGAGCCCCAGTCGGAGTCACAATATGCAGTAAGGTGGAAGTTAGGGGAAGGTTCCACTGTTAAACCATGGGACATCGTGCCGCCAAGGTAATGTAAGATGCGTTTTACTGCTTTCCAGTGTGTATCTAGCGGGTTGTGCATGAACTGACACACTTTGTTGACACTGTAGGCAATGTCTGGTCTTGTGATGGTAGCATACTGAAGGGCTCCAACAATGGAGCGGTATTGAGCTGGATCTGGGTGTGGAGAGCCATCATGGGCTGAAAGTTTGGGACTAGGTGTCACAGGCGAAGGCATAGGCTTACAATCAACCATGTTTGCCTTTTTTAGGAGATCGGAGATGTACTTAGACTTGTTGAGAAGGAACCCACCAGAGTTTGTTTTATGGGCTTCAATACCTAGGAAATAGTGTAGTTGGCCAAGGTCTTTGAGGGCAAAGGCACTGTTAAGGGAGTGGATTAGGGACTTGATGGCTGGTGATG